>NC_091371.1:18228299-18298299 GCF_038502225.1 Cherax quadricarinatus | reverse complement strand
AGCGGTGGGAAGATAATCCCCAGTCCTATTGAATGGGGAGGAGCGGTGGGTAGGAAAAGAAATAAAGAAAACAATATGTAAACTCCAGGTAAACTCCAGCGAAGGACAGAGGTTGGGGAGAAGAAATGAGTTTGGTGGACTGAACACATCGACTCCAGGTGAGGGACCGATTACCTCAAACTCCTCATCTTCCACTGTTCTTCTCTGTATTCGGCTGAAGAAACTACTGGCTCGAGAAATGTTTCTTCAGTAAAGATTCCCAAATGTTGCAAAAGTTTCTCATTCTTCAACTTGTCAATTTCCTAAACCACTGACATCACAAAACGAGGTATATTGAGTGATAAGAGGAAGAGAGGGGGAGGAATAGATGCAGGAAGCAAGGAGGAAAAGGAGGGAGAAAATAACGAAGGAAGGAGGGAAGTTAGGAAGGGGAAAGAAGGATAAGGGAGGGAGGAAGCATGGAGGGGGGAGGGAACGTCTTACTCAGAAGGTTGAATGCCAACTTGTAATGGCACCTGTGCCAACCTGTGGTGCCTCGTGAGAGGGGAAGTTAAGAGGTGGTGGGGAGGGGAGGGAGGAAAGGAGGGGAGATAGCAATGAGGGGAGTAAAGGCATGTTAGAGGGGAGTTGGTATTGATAACTGGAACTCTTACGTCAATCAAGTACACCACTACTAACCTCTCCACCTCACTCAAAATTAACCTCCACCTAAGCTAACTTAACCAAACCTAACCTCACTTGAAAATGGGCTACAAATTGTTTGTGAAACTGCGACATAGTTATTAGAAGAGGTTGCAATATTCAGCATGTCTTCTAACCACAGCCATTTTGGGATTGTTGTAAAAACAGCCAAATGGATGACTAGTGACAGAGCCTTGAACAGTTGAAATATGACACTGACATAAGACGCGAGCAATGGCTAACTTTTGTCTGTTCGCGCGGTAGACAATCTAATCATATTTTATATTTATAGTTTTTCTTTGCGTTGTATTAAACGTATGATTGGTTCTAAAAGATTGAGGGGAAGGGGTTCTACTGGTTCAGGGTAAACTCGCATTGATTGCATATGACTGGTTATTTCAGGAACCTTCCAAAGCCACCCTAGATGTGCACCCTAAATGAGACTGTGGAAATTTATTTGGTCCCTAAAGTTCCACAGGACAGATCCAGCATGGCCGTACGGGATGGCTGAGCTGGATGGCCCTTATACCCCACCCTAACAATCAGCATTCTCTCTGGTCGGCGATGGATTCTTGGTAGGCATGTATTTAATTTATAGATTTATTCTTCAGGGAAGGAGTAGGTAGTTTTACTGTTAGTATATTAATATTAGTTTACTAAGGTATCTGTAGATAATAATAACGTAGACCTAAGACCTTAACATAGGTAGTAATTGGCTGATATTGTAGGCAAACACTAGGTTAAGTTAGCTAGGGAGAACTGGCAGCCCTAGCTTGAATGAGGAGGCGCGGGTCTAAAAGACAATAGCGTCTAAAAGACACCAACTGGACAATACGTGCCGTGATCAGCAGACGGCGCCCCCACGTGTCTTCACATCTGAGACCTGGGGAAATCTGGTAGAGGCACCTCGATGTACCGTAGATGACCTCCTCCGTCAGGCCCATACAGTAAGACAAGACCACTATTTCTCGTAGAATTCTGGCCAGTGTCTGGAGAGTTTGTGAGTTGAGTTTTGACTGTGGGCCCGGTTGCAACAGGTTGAGCATGCCCAGTAAGTACCAGTGTCTCAGAGCAGTCTGGAAGCTAGTGTCTGAGTCTGCATAGTTATACTAGGGGATACATACCCTCTTGGATATAGGAATTTCTGAGGTGCAGGCAGGACACTAATTACGATTGAATATTGCAGGAATTAAGGCTCCCGGTTGCACGTGGTTTCTGAGGGGAAGTCCAAGGGGGCTAAGGCTAAGCTTAGAGAAGTGAAGATCAGGATATATGCTGCAACACCAAGTAAGTTAGTCCTTTATACGTGCATGCAGGCGAGGTTTTCTTGTAACAACAATCATTTGTGAAAATCTGTCCTATAAGCCACTTGTGAGGCTGAGGTACCGACCTCAGAGCTCGGTGTCAACAGAGTTTGCTAGGGTAGGCGACTCACTTGGAGGCAGTCCACACAAATTTCACAGAGACCATAGATCCTGATCTTTTTTTTTTTTTGTAGTTCACTACGTTCTTGGTCCCCTTAGATGGTGTCAGGAGATACTGTTGGTTCCTAACGAATAATTATATTCATGGGGGAAAGCTATACCCGTAGGATTATACAGCGCATGTGGGGATGATTGAAGGTATTCAGGTTTAATTCAGGGAACTGGAGCACAGATCCAATTCCCTAGATCAAGAGCCCCTCACCAGCGTCAAGGAACCTCCCTTGAGGGGTCCTAACGAATAAAAGGGATATAAATGACATGCTGAAAATATCTAGCCATGAGAGGACTCACAACAGTGGGTTCAAATTGGAATAATTTAGATTTAGAAAGGTTATAGGAAGGCCCATTTTTGGCAACAGAATTATGGATGAGTGGAAGAAACTTCCGAGTAGCGTCACTGAAGCGAGAACTTGACGTAGCCTTAAAAATAAGTGGGTTATCCTAGGTAATTTACATTGTCTGTACCTAAATAAACTTTCACGAGTAGGTGCGAGTCAGAGTGCCTAGCATTCCCAGTAGACTTGCTGCAGTTCTACTCATTTATGTTCTTTGGTTCTAAATAAAAATGTACAGTAGCAAGAAGGCACTAAATATGATGCTACAGCAGTGCTTGTAATCTGTGATTAGGAAGTGAAAGAGTAAGAGTTGAAGGTGAAGAGTCATCACGGCAATATAATAATAATCTTTATTTTTACAAGTACATGTACAAGGTATACAGGCCTAGCTGACATTAATGACTAATATTACTGTATGGAAAGCCCCTTTTTATGCAGAGCATTTCGGAGCAAATTAAAAATTAAGTCGATTTTGTCCCCAGGATGCGACCCACACCAGTCGACTAACACCCAGGTATCGATTTTATTGACAGGTGAACATGGGCAGCAGGTGTTTTAAGGAAACACGTCGTAATGTTTCCACCCGTACCGGGAATTGAACCACGGACCTCAATGCGCGAGGTGAGTGCACTAACAATTGAGCTACGGGACATCCTCGGTTACGCACAGCATTTCGGGCACTAGAAAATTTAGTTAAGGCAGTAAGAGGTGATTTTGTGATAAACGAAGACGAGGAACAAGAAAATAATGGAGAGAATGAAGTGCAACTAATGGATGACTGTCAGGCGACAATCCTAGCTTCTTGAGAAGAAAACTATTAAGTATATCATCAAATTAGATGGAAAATTAGATTCAGATCCTTGACTAGTGTCAAGGATCTTTCCTTGAGAGGATGTCATTATGAAAATGCAACAGTACTGTAAATAATTTTGTTGTATTCATAGGGAGCACTAAACCTGTATGTCGTATAAAGCCTTAGGGAAAGGGAAGCGATTAGGTTTGATCCAAGGGACGTTAGATCAAATTCCTTGGATCAAGAGCCCCTCATCGGCATCATGGACCCTCTCATACGAGATGCAGTACATTAAATTGAACTTACTTTAGGGTTTTGAGTTGTTTTGCAGATAAGATCTGATGGTGCAGGTAAACAGCGTTCCAGCTAATATCTATGTGCTTTTAACACAACACTAGTACTGCCTATTATTGTTATTTACGTCTAGGTATACTGAATCATGAAACTATAACGAAATAAGAAGACATTTCTAGAAATGTACTCAAAATTGTGTAGCACACCGGGTGAGGTAAACACCAGCACCTGCTGGCGGCCTCCACAACGATGTCTTATAATTTATTTTAACCAGGGGAGGGAAGCGCTAAACCCGTAGAGGTCATATAGCGCCTGGGTAATGGGAGACCTTCAGGTTCGATCTAAGGAAGAGGAGGATCAATTCCTTGGATCAAGAACCCCTCACAGGCAATAAGGTTCAATCATATAAAGCTAGTGGAAGGTATTGTTGTACCGTCGCCAACCCTGTCTTACTATAATTATTACTTTAATAATAATAATAATAATAATAATAATAATAATAATAATAATAATAATAATAATAATATTATTATTATTATCATAAGCGCTAAACCTACAAGGGCCATACAGCGCTGCAATAATAATATTTGTTTCTGCATGTACATGATACAACTATTACGGACCAGATTGACATAAATGACATTTATACAGTAAGTCCCTGGTTATTAGAGCATTTCTGGCGACTTAGGTTAACTCGTTTCCCAGGATGCGACTCATACCAGTCCATTAACACCCAGGTACCTGCTAACTGCTAGGTAAGCAGGGTCAGCAGGTGTAAGCAAACATGCCCAATATTTCCGCCCTTTATGAGCATTTTTATATTCATCACAGTTTATCGTATATTAAAATGTATTCCTCACCTGGTCTACTTAAATATTTAGTTTACTTTCTCAAGGGTTATTAATGATATTAGTGTTCCGAAATCATTTCAATACCTTTTATTAATGGAGAATTCACGCTTGTGGGTTTAGCGCTTAGGTTTGATAATAATAATAATAATTAGTGGAGAAACACTAAATGCATAGATGTTATATTAAACCTGGAGAATGGGAGGCAATCAAGGTCGCTGTAAGAAAGGTTCAGGCAACTCTAATTCCCTGAATCAAGTCCTTGATCAGCATCATTCGACTTACCTACCTTGAAGGGCAAAGACCCCAATGGAAATTAGTCACTCTGTCTGACTTTTTTGGGTTATCCTAGGTTCTCTACACATATGCTGCTATGTATGATAATCTATGTAACTGTATTTGTGTATACCTGAATAAACTTACTTAATAGCCTGCACAATAGAGCAGGCAAGGTTCCTCAGGCTTGATGCAAGGCAGAGGATGACTCCAGTTCCTTTGACAAGAGTTCTTAACAGCATCAAGCCACCTTGCTCCTTTTGAAGGGCTGTGACTGAAAATCTGTCAAGAACCTTATAAAACTGGCCACATATTGTATTGGATAATTTTGTAAATGCAAATAATAAATGCACTCAATCATTGATGTTAAATAATAATCACTAATTACAGAATGGATGGGATTTACCAGTAAGCTATACTGTATTAAATTATCATGGAAATTCTCTTGAGGTTAGGCCAGTTTGATAAATTGAGTTAGTTTTGCCTACTCGATTAATTAGATATTACTGTATAACCATTTCTCAGTCCATACATGAAAAAAAGTGTTGTTTCAAACTTTCTAAATACCATTATAATCAGAAGGGAGCATTAAACCCGTAGTAATCATATAATTTACAGGGAATGGAAGACATTCAGGTTCAATCCAAGGGAGGGATAGGTTCACTTCCTTGGATCAAGAGTCTTCTCACTGGTATCTAAGTATACCTCCCTTGAGGAGTTACCTTTCTAGAACTCTGCCAGGAGCCATAATATTGCCAGGCATTTCTCCCCTGCTTGTGTAAGTTCTTTATTGACAGTTACTGTAGCCATACATACATGTATTTGGGTATTTATTATTATTATTATAATCAAAAAGAAGCGCTAAGCCACAAGGGCTATACAGCGCTGATTTGGGTATTTAAACATCTTTATTATACTTGTATATTTCATGTCTCTTTTAAATGGTCATCATAACTCTTCCTGTTTACCAGTCAGAGCATCCTGTGTTTAAAGCTCTATATTACATATAGAGTATACAACCAGTAGGAGCCATATAGCACCTGAAATACATAAGGTAAACTGGTTTATCCTGAGGAAGGGAAGCGCTCCAATTTTCTTGATAAAGAACCCTTCACCTGTGTGTGTGCAAGTCATATACTTGAGTTAAGCTTAAAGCCTGGAGAAGGTTCATTATCACTCTTGAAGACAGGTGGCATACTGTCATCCCTAAAGCCTGGAGATGGTGGAACATCACCCTTGAAATCTGGAGGTGGTGCAGCCTTATCTTTAAAGCCTTGCATTTCATAATTCTTTACTCTGCAAGTAGTTTTTTGCATCCATATGTTTTTCCATTTCAAATTTTTTTGTGGCGAGTTTTTGTGATTATCAAATTCACAAGAAAGTGCTGAACCCATAAGTCATGCAGAACCTGGAGAATGGGAGGCAATAAGACTATATCCAAGGAAGGTGAAGGTAACCCCAATTCCTTGGATCACAAGCCCTATGCAAGTATCAAGGCACTCACTTGAAGGGTCTAGTGACAGAATCAGATACACAAGTTAATTTATTGTGATCATATAAAATTGCAAGTGAAAACAAATATGGTTCTGAAACTCACAAAATAATGCTATAAACAAAATTTGAAGAAATTATATGATTATAGTATGTACAATTTGTACATTTTACTCTATTGTACACATTTCTCAACTCTGGAGTCATATTGTAATATGTCTTTGTACTTTTCTGTTTTAGAGGCAGAGTGAAAGAATCACTTGTACAAGTACTAGACATCATTTAACAGGATTACTTAGCCAATCCTCCTAACCAAAAGTTTTAATTCTGTGTATAAAGAGTAGGTTTTTCACATAGAATTTTTAACCATTTCTTCTTGACAGCAAGCGTCATATTTACCTTTGGTTAGGTTAGGTGTAGTTAGATTAGATTGTTGTCTAGCAACTAAAATGAACCAATTATAACAAACCCAGAGGCAAAACTGTATTGCAGGCAAAAAAAGAGGGGAAGAAACAAAACAGGGATTAGCAGCTTATGCATTTTCACCTGCATTAGAACTTCATCTATCTGACCTAATTAAACCTTGCCTAAACATAATGTAAATAGAGGAAGTTACTGAAAAATCTACAAGAACCAAATGTAAACAGTCAAAATTCTGACTGTTGCTTAAGATGATGGGTTGGCTTGTGTGAAGGAGTGGAGGAAAGTGGTTATGATTTGACATGCTGTTGAAGTGTAAGGCTAAATTTATGAAGGGATTCAGGAAAACCTGTTAGCTGGACTTAGAGCTCTGAAGGTAAGATGTACAATGCCAGCATTTTAAAGAGGGGTGGGGATGTGGCAGTTTGAAGGGTCATCTAAACTGTAATGTCAGTGCACTTCTGGCAAATAGTCATTGAGTGAGTGACAGTGAAAGCGTTTTCTTCTCTATCAGGTATCCTAACATGGCAAGAGGTGGCTGGAGTGTTAAAAAAATATTATTCTTAATATTATTATTACTATTATTACTTTTGGGAGATGAAATACTAAATCTGTAGCAGTCATGCAGTGCCTGGGAAACGGGAGACACTCAAGTTTAATCTAAGTAAGGGAAGGTGTCCCCTTCCTTGGATTGAACCTTATTGCCTCTCATTTCCTAGGCACCATATTATGCCTTCAGGTTTAAAAAAAATATAAAATACATGTGAAAACAGAGTTGTATGAAAATGTGTTGTGTGAAATGATCAATTTGTGAAAAATAAGTTTAGCTTTCCTACCCTTAAGGCATGTACAAAAAAAAATACTGTACATATATTTTTTTTTTTCAACAAGATGGCTGTCTCCCACCGAGGCAGGGTGACCCAAAAAAGAAAGAAAATCCCCAAAAAGAAAATACTTTCATCATCATTCAACACTTTTACCTCACTCACACATAGTCACTGTTTTTGCAGAGGCGCTCAGAATATATATTACCTCATATTGTAGCAGTTGTGACTTCCGGAAATGCCATAAAGAACATATGTACACTGTATCTTTTCTGGTAACTTGTCAAGTATCAAGAGCATTGCTACTGAATACTGTATAGACTTGATTTGAGTGGTAAAATATTTCTGGAAAGTTCTTGGTGCTGAAGTGTCCAGTTCAGTGGGGTTAGATTGTATTAACAGTATTGCAAGGTATATAAATTATAATTACAATTCACAACAGAGTAGAAACATCAAAATATGCTTGAAAAAATGGAAGTAATGATTGTGTAGTTCTCAATCCTACTCCTCCCAAACACAAGCAAGAGAACAACCTGTTCTTCATCTTAATGAGCTTGTCTAAAAGAAAGTTGTAGAGATGAGTGAAATGTAAAAATAACCTACTTCAGAAGATAAGAGTTTAAGTAAGGGAGAAACAGAACATAACATTGCCTAGTCTCTCCCTCAGTCACACAAGTGAAATAACCAGTTGTGAAGAGTATTACCTTATGGAAAGAAGTTATGGTGTTCATGGGACACTGCACTTAAGAGGCCATTTAGTGCTCAAAACAAAAATGTACAATTTTCCATAACCTATGATATATGTACTATGCAACAGAGCACCATATTTAAGTCCAGGTTCATGATACAAATAATGTTATTTATACAGCTAGTTTCAACTATTTATCTTAGTCTAAACAAATATGCAGTACTATTAATTTTTTTTTATTATTATCACACTGGCCGATTCCCACCAAGGCAGGGTGGCCCGAAAAAGAAAAACTTTCACCATCATTCACTCCATCACTGTCTTGCCAGAAGGGTGCTTTACACTACAGTTTTTAAACTGCAACATTAACACCCCTCCTTCAGAGTGCAGGCACTGTACTTCCCATCTCCAGGACTCAAGTCCGGCCTGCCGGTTTCCCTGAACCCCTTCATAAATGTTACTTTGCTCACACTCCAACAGCACGTCAAGTATTAAAAACCATTTGTCTCCATTCACTCCTATCAAACACGCTCACGTATGCCTGCTGGAAGTCCAAGCCCCTCGCACACAAAACCTCCTTTACCCCCTCTCTCCAACCTTTCCTAGGCCGACCCCTACCCCACCTTCCTTCCACTACAGACTGATACACTCTTGAAGTCATTCTATTTCGCTCCATTCTCTCTACATGTCCGAACCACCTCAACAACCCTTCCTCAGCCCTCTGGACAACAGTTTTGGTAATCCCGCACCTCCTCCTAACTTCCAAACTACGAATTCTCTGCATTATATTCACACCACACATTGCCCTCAGACATGACATCTCCACTGCCTCCAGCCTTCTCCTCGCTGCAACATTCATCACCCATGCTTCACACCCATATAAGAGCGTTGGTAAAACTATACTCTCATACATTCCCCTCTTTGCCTCCAAGGACAAAGTTCTTTGTCTCCACAGACTCCTAAGTGCACCACTCACTCTTTTCCCCTCATCAATTCTATGATTCACCTCATCTTTCATAGACCCATCCGCTGACACGTCCACTCCCAAATATCTGAATACATTCACCTCCTCCATACTCTCTCCCTCCAATCTGATATTCAATCTTTCATCACCTAATCTTTTTGTTATCCTCATAACCTTACTCTTTCCTGTATTCACCTTTAATTTTCTTCTTTTGGACACCCTACCAAATTCATCCACCAATCTCTGCAACTTCTCTTCAAAATCTCCCAAGAGCACAGTGTCATCAGCAAAGAGCAGCTGTGACAACTCCCACTTTGTGTGTGATTCTTTATCTTTTAACTCCACACCTCTTGCCAAGACCCTCGCATTTACTTCTCTTACAACCCCATCTATAAATATATTAAACAACCACGGTGACATCACACATCCTTGTCTAAGGCCTACTTTTACTGGGAAAAAATTTCCCTCTTTCCTACATACTCTAACTTGAGCCTCACTATCCTCGTAAAAACTCTTCACTGCTTTCAGTAACCTACCTCCTACACCATACACTTGCAACATCTGCCACATTGCCCCCCTATCCACCCTGTCATACGCCTTTTCCAAATCCATAAATGCCACAAAGACCTCTTTAGCCTTATCTAAATACTGTTCACTTATATGTTTCACTGTAAACACCTGGTCCACACACCCCCTACCTTTCCTAAAGCCTCCTTGTTCATCTGCTATCCTATTCTCCGTCTTACTTTTAATTCTTTCAATAATAACTCTACCATACACTTTACCAGGTATACTCAGCAGACTTATCCCCCTATAATTTTTGCACTCTCTTTTATCCCCTTTGCCTTTATACAAAGGAACTATGCATGCTCTCTGCCAATCCCTAGGTACCTTACCCTCTTCCATACATTTATTAAATAATTGCACCAACCACTCCAAAACTATATCCCCACCTGCTTTTAACATTTCTATCTTTATCCCATCAATCCCGGCTGCCTTACCCCCTTTCATTTTACCTACTGCCTCACGAACTTCCCCCACACTCACAACTGACTCTTCCTCACTCCTACAAGATGTTATTCCTCCTTGTCCTATACACGAAATCACAGCTTCCCTATCTTCATCAACATTTAACAATTCCTCAAAATATTCCCTCCATCTTCCCAATACCTCTAACTCTCCATTTAATAACTCTCCTCTCCTATTTTTAACTGACAAATCCATTTGTTCTCTAGGCTTTCTTAACTTGTTAATCTCACTCCAAAACTTTTTCTTATTTTCAACAAAATTTGTTGATAACATCTCACCCACTCTCTCATTTGCTCTCTTTTTACATTGCTTCACCACTCTCTTAACCTCTCTCTTTTTCTCCATATACTCTTCCCTCCTTGCATCACTTCTACTTTGTAAAAACTTCTCATATGCTAACTTTTTTTCCCTTACTACTCTCTTTACATCATCATTCCACCAATCGCTCCTCTTCCCTCCCGCACCCACTTTCCTGTAACCACAAACTTCTGCTGAACACTCTAACACTACATTTTTAAACCTACCCCATACCTCTTCGACCCCATTGCCTATGCTCTCATTAGCCCATCTATCCTCCAATAGCTGTTTATATCTTACCCTAACTGCCTCCTCTTTTAGTTTATAAACCTTCACCTCTCTCTTCCCTGATACTTCTATTCTCCTTGTATCCCATCTACCTTTTACTCTCAGTGTAGGTACAACTAGAAAGTGATCTGATATACCTGTGGCCCCTCTATAAACATGTACATCCTGAAGTCTACTCAACAGTCTTTTATCTACCAACACATAATCCAACAAACTACTGTCATTTCACCCTACATCATATCTTGTATACTTATTTATCCTCTTTTTCTTAAAATATGTATTACCTATAACTAAACCCCTTTCTATACAAAGTTCAATCAAAGGGCTCCCATTATCATTTACACCTGGCACCCCAAACTTACCTACCACACCCTCTCTAAAAGTTTCTCCTACTTTAGCATTCAGGTCCCCTACCACAATTACTCTCTCACTTGGTTCAAAGGCTCCTATACATTCACTTAACATCTCCCAAAATCTCTCTCTCTCCTCTGCATTCCTCTCTTCTCCAGGTGCATACACGCTTATTATGACCCACTTCTCGCATCCAACCTTTACTTTAATCCACATAATTCTTGAATTTACACATTCATATTCTCTTTTCTCCTTCCATAACTGATCCTTCAACATTACTGCTACCCCTTCCTTTGCTCTAACTCTCTCAGATACTCCAGATTTAATCCCATTTATTTCCCCCCACTGAAACTCCCCCTACCCCTTTCAGCTTTGTTTCGCTTAGGGCCAGGACATCCAACTTCTTTTCATTCATAACATCAGCAATCATCTGTTTCTTGTCATCCGCACTACATCCACGCACATTTAAGCATCCCAGTTTTATAAAGTTTTTCTTCTTATTCTTTTTTAGTAAATGTCTACAGGAGAAGGGGTTACTAGCCCATTGCTTTCGGCATTTTAGTCGCCTCATACGACACGCATGGCTTACGGAGGAAAGATTCTTTTCCACTTCCCCATGGACAATAGAAGAAATAAAGAAGAACAAGAGCTATTTAGAAAAAGGAGAAAAACCTAGATGTATGTATATATATATGCATGTGCGTGTCTGTGAAGTGTGACCAAAGTGTTAGTAGGAGTAGCAAGATATCCCTGTTATCTAGCGTGTTTATGAGACAGAAAAAGAAACCAGCAATCCTACCATCATGCAAAACAGTTACAGGTTTCTGTTTCACAGTCATCTGGCAGGACGGTAGTACTTCCCTGGGTGGTTGCTGTCTACCAACCTACTACCTATATATGCAGTACTATTACCATCAAAGTCAATATAAAACATTTTTAACATGTTAGTTTTTCTTCAAAATGTTTAAATGAAACGGTTGCATTATCACTCAGCCTTTTAATGTGTTTATACTGTTTAAAATAAACAATAATTTCTTGTCAAATTACAAAAAATAATTTCAGTTCATTTCTTCAAAAGCATATTTCGAAAGTCCTCATTGCTCAATTTTGTTTCTGAAGTTTCTGTTGCTGGAGTCTCTGAAGAACCTGCAGCTGTATGAGCACGTAAAAGCGCTCTTGGCATCAAACTGAACATACCTTTACCCCGGCTGCCAAAAGCCTTTTTACCTTTGTTACCACCACCCAAAATTCCCTCATCTAACATTTTTTCTTGATTAGATGGGTTCTTTTTGACAGAGGGGTCACTAATGAGCACTGAAATTGTCTTTCCTCCTACTTCTATCCCATTCATAGCTTTCTGCACTTTTTCTGCTGTAGTAGCATCATGGTAGTCTATATAACAAGTACCTTTTGAGTGGCCATTTCGGAAAGTGACCAGCCGCAGAGCCTTAATTTCACCATGGGGTTGAAAGATTTCTCTTATTTCATTTTCTGTCATAGAAAATGGTAACCCTCTTACAAATAACTTGTCCTTTTCCTCACCTGTTGAATATCTGAATTTTTTACCATGGTTCCCAGGGTCATAAGGAGAAACAAAGACTGGTCGGCCATTAATGAGAGTTCGATCAAGCTCTAAACTTTTTACAGCAGCATCGTGTGTTTTGAAAACAAGATAACCAAAGCCTTTACTCCGACATTTGAAGTCTTTAACCAGTCTGAAGTCTGCTATTTCACCACAATTACTGAATATAGTTACTATATCTTCCTTCCCAACAGTGAATTCCAAATTGCTAAGGAAGACTGTACATAATTCATCTTTTGGATCTAGCTCTGTGAGAACTCCATACTGCTGCTCAACTGAAACAAAAAGTATAAGAAAGCTATATTATACAATTTCTTCTTCTTCTTTGAACAAACTGGTCGTATCCCACCGAGGCAGGGTAGGATATGACTGGAGAAAGGGTTACTAACCTCTTGCTACTCTACAATTTATATTTATGAATAAAACTGCCCCTGTAATTAATAAATAAATAGTTATTTATTTATTCATTACAGTAATTTAACTTACTTGCATTATAACAGCTATATATAGCATCACTGATTGGTTGTCTTATATTACAATAATTAGACAGATCACCTACTGGTTGAAATCCCTATTACTGCAACAGCTAAGTCATTGAAAGAGCTAAAATATTCTATGTAATATTTTCAATATTATATAACAAGCTTTAAATGTAAAGCAAGTATAGCAACTTCCTAAGTCAGTAAAGTAAGTAGTAGATGTAAGGAATGATCAGGGAAGTAATGACTGTTTATGTAAAGCATATAAATTTCAGAATAAATTATTGTAACAAAACATAAAGGTGTGTGTTGAGCTTCTCTGTACTTTCAACAAAAAAAATAAATGGCCTTTGATGGTTTTTTGGTTCAAATCTAGTTGTATCTTAGTTCTCAGGAAAAAATAACATTGCCTACTTTTCTTTCAACTACTGTACTGATGCTACACAACAGGCCATAAAACTTACTCTTTATTTTCTTTATTTGTGGTTTATCATCTTCTGAATCCTCTGCTTGTCTTTTAGAAGCATTAGATGAGTCAGATACTTGAGCCTGAAAGCCTGGAGGAGGTTCTACATCATCCTTGAAGCCAGGAGGTGGAATATCATCATCCTTAAAACCTGAAGGTGGTGGAACATCACCTATGAAGCCTGGAGGTGGTGCAACCTCACCCTTGAAGCCTGGAGGTGGTGTAATCTCACCCTTGAAGCCTGGAGGTGGTGCATTTTCACCCTTGAAGCCTGGAGGTGGTGTAATCTCACCCTTGAAGCCTGGAGGTGGTGCATTCTCACCCTTGAAGCCTGGAGATGGTGTAACTTCATCCTTGAAGCCTGGAGGCGGTGTAAGAAAAGGAAAGAAAAATGATACCGACATTTAATCAGAAACATAACAAGCAGTAGCATATCTAATAGTAAGCATAAACTGAGTGCCAAAATATCTGAATTTAATTATGCCAATACAAAATACCCTTTTGGTTTTTACAAAGTCAACTAAAGTTTCTCTATCCATCTTGCATTTGGCATTCATTTCTGAATCTTTACAGTTTAACTTTTTATTTCTTATATGCTTCCACACACTTTAATCCAGTAACATCCATTAATTATTCTTTTGATTAACCATTAAACTGTCCAAACATAGATCTACATTTTTTCAACATTTGAAAGCATGTAAAAAAACTTTGATCTACTTTTTTTTTTGTTATATTTGAAAAATGTAAAAAAACGTAGATTTGCTTTTGGAGCACAACGCATGTGAACGTAGATCTATGTTCGGACAGTTTAAGGGTTAATGATACTTTTGTACTTCTATGTTAATATTTTCTTTATCATATTCCTCACAGTACTGTAAACAATCTAAGATAGTCATTTAGGTTATGTGCAAGTTACTACTGTATGTAATTTTATATTTGAATGGTATACCATTTATGAAACACAGTAATACAGTAGTCATGATATTAAAGAACAGTGAAACCTCGGTTTTTGTCTTTAACTCATTCCAAAAAGTCTGATGAAAACCGAATTTGATGAAAACTGAAGCAATATTTCCCCATGAGAAATAATGTAAATCCAATTAATCCATTCCAGACACCCAAAAGTATTAACAAAAAATACATTTTTGTTAATACTTTTGTTAGTACAGAAAACAATGAGAAATAAATATAAAGGACAAATGAAATGGATAAATGAACATTTAACATAACTTTTACCTTTATTGAAGACTCTTGTTGGCATGTGGAAGACAGCGGGGAGGGGAGAGGGAGGAGAGGTTAGTGTTTGGAAGGGAAATCCCCTTCTATAAGGACTTCAGGTATCAAGTCCCTATCTGGGGTTACTTCTCTTCTTTGTCTTTTACTGGCACTAGGACCAGCTTGAGTCACTGGACCCCCTGTCACACAAAAAATCAGCCCAGAGAGATTTGTTTCTGGCATCTCTAAGATTTGCCTAAAATGGGACAGGGCATTGTCATTGAACATGTTGTAGACACAGCTTGCAACAGCTTTGTTAGGGTGATATTTCTTCACAAACCTTTGCAACACACTCCACTTTGCACACATGTCCTTAATCACTGAAGAAGGCACATTCTCCCCTCTCTCTACCTCCTCCTCTGAAGCAGTCTCCTCAGCTGCGATCTGTTGCTGTTCCAGTTGAAGGCACTGCAGCTCTTTGGTAGTTAGCTCTTCCCTGTGGTCATCCACCAACTCTTCCACATCCTGGCCACTTACATCCAATCCCATGGACTTCCCCAAAGTGACAATAGATTCCATAACAGGCATAGGGTTGTCAGGGTCAGCCTCAAACCTTTCAAAATCCTTCTCTTGGACAAATTCTGGCCACAATTTCTCACCTTCTTTATCAAAGGGCTGGCACTTGGAGCTTTCTTTGGCCCCATGGTGGCTTATTTAACAGTCACACTCAATAAACAAGCACACAAAAAAATGGATTATTATAAAATGTTTCGTATGAAAATGCAGGGTAATGTTCACTCGACAAGAAACAAAGCAAGACTGACTCAGAACGTGTGCGTGGGATGCTTTGTGTGGGCGCGGGCAGGCAGACACATTCTGTATGGCGGAAGAAAACCGAGGTGATAAATGAAAACTGGGACAAAATTTTTACAAAAAAAAGTCGAAAACTGAATTTGACGAAAACCAGGGCAAACAAAAACCTAGGTTCCACTGTAATTTATATCTTATGAAGATTAAATTCATGCTCAGGGGTACCCTGAATTATAATTCAATGCCAGGTTTTCATAAAAAATTAATGACAGAAAATATAGTATATGAATATCAAATGAAGGTATAGATACTATTAATATAACCATAAAACAGCTCTGACACAAGAGACCCAAAGTAGTACCTGCATATATTGTGTTGTTTGCACTGTGCATCTGACAATAAATTTAAGAGAACTTGCCAAATTTTTTATAAGGCACTTGATTACCCATGTTGTATATGGTATGATGTCCTGTAGTCCAATTTGAGAGAGTAGAACTTTTAAAATTATCTCTAGTTAAATTAAAGGCATATTATACTTGACCAAAAAAGTATTAAATTTTGACATCCACTTTAATTAATGTATAATATACGCTCTATACTTATAGATCAGTTAGAATTTAGAATAATTCATCAAGAAGTGTGTAATATTAGATATTCTGACACATTACCTTTGGATCCTTTAATGACTGGAAGAGGAACTTTAAATACTCCAATGCCCTGTAAATAAAATAGTGAAAATTCTCCTTTATTCTCCTAATTTGAGAATTATTGTAATTTTTGTACAAAGCATGAAATAAGTGGGAGTAAATTACAGGTTTACCCTTGCTTTATGCAAAATTTATGTTTATATAGTGACCACATTTCCACCAGTAATTTGCTATTTTATTTTTTAATGCACCAGTTAAAAAAGACGAAACAAAAATTAGCAGATAATTCTTACTTTCCTTCCTCTACAATGAGTATTCACTTCTCTTGACTTTGTTTATTATTATAATATTCATGGGGAAATGCCATACCTGCAAGGGCCCTACAAAGCCTAGATAAGGGAAGGTAACCAGGTCTGAGTACCTTTAATTATTTGGATCAAGAGTTCTTCACCAGCATAAAGGCCACCTCCTTGAAGTAGGTTTCTTACTAATTCTTATTCCTGTCATATTTCCTTTCAATTAACCCTTTGAGGGTTTTGGTCGTACTAGTACGTCTTACGCGTAGGGGTTTTTGACGTACTAGTACGCATAAATTCTAGCGGCCTCAAATCTAGTGGGAGAAAGCTGGTAGGCCTTCATATGAAAGAATGGGTCTATGTGGTCAGTGTGCACAGTCTAAAAAAAATCCTGCAGCACACAGTGCATAATGAGAAAAAAAAAACTTTGACCATTTTTTTGGAATAAATCAGCGACTTTGCAGTGTATTTTCGTATGGTATTTATTGTTGTATTCTAGTTTTCTTGGTCTCATTTTATAGAATGGAAGACATATTACAGAAATTGAGATGATTTTGACTGGTTTTACAATGAAAGGTGCCTTGAAATTGAGCTCAAAGTAGCAGAAATGTTCGATTTTTACCAAACTTCAAAAGTAAACAAATCGTGCCAAGCGTGCAATACACATCAACTGGTGAGTCTAATATTCTTTCACAAGTGCACCAATAATATGTATACCATTTTTTACACTAATGCAGTAGTCTGCATAACAGTAAATCTTATATTTTTTGTGAGAATAAAAATTCAAAGTGGAAAGCAAAAGAATATAAGAGGGGCCTTGAGACGTGACTAATGACTAGAGGAAATGTCATTTTAGTGCCAGGAATGTCTTTCTTGTTTATTCTGGACCCTATTCGGAAATTGGCATCTTTTGAAATTTGTGTGAAATTGGCAAAATTGCTAAATTCTGACCACTGTACTGGATAGTTGAATTTCATAAATGGGTGGTTTCTTGCACCCATTCGATAGAAAAAATGGAGTTCTAGCGAAATATTCATGTTTTTTGTCGACTAGTACAGTGAAATTGGCCGAAAATGGGGCTCAAAGTGGGCAAAATCGCCGATGCGTAAACATCGCCGAGACTGCTAACTTTGCGAGAGCATAATTCCGTAAGTTTTCTATCAAATTTCAAACTTTTGGTGTCTTTATGATCGGGAAAAGATTCTCTATCTTTTCATAAGAGAAAATAATTTTTTTTTTTTTTAAATTTGGCCGACCCTGAGAACGAGTTTCGGAGAGGGCCTGTCGACCCTCAAAGGGTTAAGGAGGCCTACTCAAAGGCAATGACTCCTGGAACCATTAAGAGATGTTATATATTTTTTCCATAACTTCTAAATTCTTGGCCTACCTTCAGTATCAGTCTCAGGTAAATTGGAAAATTATTTTTAAAAAATAAGCGTTGAATGTGGCCATAACACCTTGGTTCATTTACTGAATCAAGAAAGCATCATTGTTGGAAAGAAGCAAAAACACAACAGGCGTAGAAGTCATAAAATAGTGTATAGGCATAACTCACTAATGTGGCGGGTTAGGTTCCATAGCACTGCCGTAAATCAAATATTGCTGTAAAGTGAATCACAGTCTTATTTTTTTATTGCCAGTGCATATAAAAGCCTAAAAACATGTTTACACTATCTCAGCATTCAACATGCCTTTCTCACCAAGCTTGATCATCTGTAGCTTTTGATTTACAGTAAGAGGCTTGCAACTCTTTTCACTAGCATTAAACTTAAGAGGCCATTGTACTGTAATTAAAAATTACAAAAATAACAATAATAAAAGTAAAATGTTTGAAAAATTCTGAAAATTGCCAGAATACAACACTGAGACACAAAGTGTACAAATGCTGTAAACAGAGTGCAGGTAACAAAATGGTGGCCAAAAATAATAGACATGAATATAAATGGATATAAATAATCATTACAAAGACAGTAATTATGTATGAGTGATAGTGAAAGTGTTGAATGATGATGAAGCTTTTTTCTTTCTTTCTGAGTTTTTCTTTCTTTATGGGTCACCCTGCCTCAGTGGGAAATGGCCAATGTGTTACAAAAAAATAAATAAATAAAAAGTGGTGTATTAGTAAAGCGCTCTAAAGTGAAGTGCCTGTGAGGTACACCTGTATAATGGAATGGCACTGGGATATTATCCAAGAGAAGTCATGGATATAGAGGGACTACTACTACAAGCTCTAATATTTGAAACATCATTTAGATGGAGCACTTCTGCTCTTCTACTTTGGGCTCATAATAATAAGCATACACCAATGACAT
This sequence comes from Cherax quadricarinatus, assembly GCF_038502225.1. Taxonomy (NCBI): domain Eukaryota; kingdom Metazoa; phylum Arthropoda; class Malacostraca; order Decapoda; family Parastacidae; genus Cherax; species Cherax quadricarinatus. The sequence continues at coordinate 18,279,429 of NC_091371.1, read as the reverse complement.
CTTACCTGTGACTGACGACTATTTTTAGCTCTGTTTGGTTTATTCCTCTCTTTTCTATTTATTTTCTCTTTTTGTGTCTTTCCTTGGCTTATTTCATTCTCAGCTTGCTTTTCTGCTTCTAATTTTGCAGCATCTTCTGCTCTCTTCTTATTTACAATAGCCAACCTATTAAATTAAAGAAATTTACAATAATGTAAAATATGTCCATATCAGGATAATGAGGCTCAAGTTAGAGTATGTAGGAAAGAGGGAAATTATTTCCCAGTAAAAGTAGGCCTCAGATAAGGATGTGTGATGTCACCGTGATTGTTTAATATATTTATAGATGGGGTTGTAAGAGAAGTAAATGCGAGGGTATTGGCAAGAGGCGTGGAGTTAAAAGATAAAGAATCACACATAAAGTGGGAATTGTCACAGTTGCTCTTTGCTGATGACACTGTGCTCTTGGGAGATTCTGAAGAGAAGTTGCAGAGATTGGTGGATGAATTTTGTAGGGTATGCAAAAGAAGAAAATTAAAAGTGAATACAGGAAAGAGTAAGGTTATGAGGATAACAAAAAGATTAGGTGATGAAAGATTGGATATCAGATTGCAGGGAGAGAGTATGGAGGAGGTGAATGTATTCAGATATTTAGGAGTGGACGTGTCAGCGGATGGGTCTATGAAAGATGAGGTAAATCATAGAATTGATGAGGGGAAAAGGGTGAGTGGTGCACTTAGGAGTCTGTGGAGACAAAGAACTTTGTCCTTGGAGGCAAAGAGGGGAATGTATGAGAGTATAGTTTTACCAACGCTCTTATATGGGTGTGAAGCATGGGTGATGAATGTTGCAGCGAGGAGAAAGCTGGAGGCAGTGGAGATGTCATGTCTGAGGGCAATGTGTGGTGTGAATATAATGCAGAGAATTCGTAGTTTGGAAGTTAGGAGGAGGTGCGGGATTACCAAAACTGTTGTCCAGAGGGCTGAGGAAGGGTTGTTGAGGTGGTTCGGATATGTAGAGAGAATGGAGTGAGACAGAATGACTTCAAGAGTGTATCAGTCTGTAGTGGAAGGAAGGCGGGGTAGGGGTCGGCCTAGGAAAGGTTGGAGGGAGGGGGTAAAGGAGGTTTTGTGTGCGAGGGGCTTGGACTTCCAGCAGGCATGCGTGAGCGTGTTTGATAGGAGTGAATGGAGACAAATAGATTTTAATACTTGACATGCTGTTGGAGTGTGAGCAAAGTAGCATTTATGAAGGGGTTCAGGGAAACCGGCAGGCCGGACTTGAGTCCTGGAGATGGGAAGTACAGTGCCTGCACTCTGAAGGAGGGGTGTTAATGTTGCAGTTTAAAAACTGTAGTGTAAAGCACCCTTCTGGCAAGACAGTGATGGAGTGAATGATGGTGAAAGTTTTTCTTTTTCGGGCCACCCTGCCTTGGTGGGAATCGGCCAGTGTGATAATAAAAAAAATAATAAAATCAGTCACATAAGAAGCGATAACCCCCCCCCCAAAAAAAAAAAACTCTTTAAGTGCCATGTAACTGTGCTAAGTGCTACAGAAGAGTACATGTGTGACAATATAAACAACAAAATTTTTTGGCAAAAACTTTCCCTGAAATCCGGGTGTCAAATTTAATGGTGTCTCATGTAACAAAATGCAGTACAGTGGACCACCGCCGTACGAATGCATCGCGTTACGTTAAATCCACCATATGAAGCATTTGAACGCAAAATTTTTGCCTCGCCTCACGATAAAAAACTCGCCTTAAGTGATTCGTCCGGGACGCGTCCCATGTGTGGCCTCAGCTGCCTCGTGGGTGCCAGTGTTAACAAGCCAGCCAGTGCAGTCGCATCTAAGAATACATTCGGTACATTTCATATTATCACAGTGTTTTTAGTGCTTGTAACTGCAAAATAAGTCACCATGGGCCCCAAGAAAGCTTCTAGTGCCAACCCTGTGGTAAAAAGGGTGAAAATTACTATGGAAATGAAGAAAGAGATAATTGCTAAGTATGAAAGTGGAGTGCGTGTCTCGGAGCTGGCCAGGTTGTATACCAAACCCCAATCAACCATCTCTACTATCTTGGCCAACAATACGTCAATCAAGGAAGCTGTTCTTGCAAAAGGTGCAAGTTTGTTTTCAAAACAGTGATCGCAAGTGATAGAAGATGTTGAGAGACTGTTATTGGTGTGGATAAACGAAAAACACTTAGCAGGAGATAGCATCTCTCAAGCGATCACATGTGAAAAGGCTAGGAAGTTGCATGACGATTTAGTTAGAAAAATGCCTGCAACTAGTGGTGATGTGAGTGAATTTAAGGCCAGCAAAGGTTGGTTTGAGAGATTTAAGAATCGTAGTGGCATACATAGTGTGATAAGGCATGGTGAGGCTGCCAGTTCGGACCAAAAAGCAGCTGAAAAATATGTGAAGGAATTCAAGGAGTACATAGACAGTGAAGAATTGAAACATGAACAAGTGTTTAATTGCGACGAAACAGGCCTGTTTTGGAAGAAAATGCCAAGCAGGACCTACATTACTCAGGAGGAAAAGGCACTCCCAGGACATAAGCCTATGAAAGACAGGCTTACTCTTTTGATGTGTGCTAATGCTAGTAGTGATTGCAAAGTGAAGCGTTTATTGGTGTATCACTCTGAAACTCCCAGTGTGTTCAGGCAAAACAATGTCCTCAAGGCTAATTTGTGTGTGCTGTGGAGGGCAAACAGTAAAGCATGGGTCACTAGGGACTTTTTCTATGACTGGTTACACCATGCATTTGCCCCCACTGTGAAAAATTACCCAATGGAAAAGAAATTAGACCTTAAGTGCCTCCTGGTATTAGACAATGCTCCTGGTCATCCTTCAGACTTGGCAGAGCGACTTTCTGGAGACATGAGCTTCATTAAGGTCAAGTTTTTGCCTCCTAATACCACCCCTCTCCTGCAGCCCATGGACCAGCAGGTCATTTCAAACTTCAAAAAACTCTACACAAAAGCTATATTTCAAAAGCGCTTTGAAGTGACCTCAGACACTCGATTGACTCTAAGAGTTTTGGAAAAATCACTTTAGTATCCTCAGTTGTGTAAACCTTATAGGTAAGGCTGGGGAGGGAGTGACTAAGAGGACCTTGAACTCTGCTTGGAAGAAACTGTGGCCACAGTGTGTAGAAGAAAGGGATTTTAAAGGGTTTGGGGCTAACCCTGAGAAGCGTATGCCAGTTGTGGAATCCATTGTGGTATTGGAGAAGTCCTTGGGATTGGAGGTTAGTGGGGAGGATGTGGAAGAGTTGGTGGAGGAGGACAACAAAGAACTAACCACTGATGAGCTGCAAGATCATCTTCAACAATAAATAACAAAAAAAGGCACAATACCGTGACTGGAACGATACACAAATAACCCGCACATAAAAGAGAGAAGCTTACGACGACGTTTCGGTCCGACTTGGACCATTGACAAAGTCACACTAACCAGAAGTGGAGTAGGACGGCTATATATAGGCAGGAAGAGGTGATGGTGGTAGTAGCAGTAGTACAAGAATGGTATATAATACCGACAAGATGAAATTAAGACACATGTGCAACACCCGGGCATCCCTATTGTAGACGTTTCGCCATCCAGCCAGCCACTGGATGGCGAAACGCCCACAACAAAGACAACCAGACGCCGCACATGTGTCTTAATTTCATCAGTAGTTGTAGTAGTAATAGTAGTAGTAGTAGTAGTAGTAGTAGTAGTAGTAGTAGTAGTAGAGGTAGAAGTAGTGGTAGTGGTAGAAGTGGGAAATAAAGAGGACGAGCCAGTCAAATACAAAGGAAGGGGAGCACTGCAAGAGAGCTAGGTGCCCACTGAGGGAGAGCAAGCGCACAGAGGTGCATGAAAGGGGAAGTGGGAAATAAATGAAGAAGAAACAGAAACACGAGACAGAAGAGAGAAAGACAACCCAGAGAAGAAAAGGAAAGAGGAAAGGGGAAGAGGGAGAAGAAGAAGAAGAAAAAGAAAAAATAAGGAGTTAGGTTAAGTCACGGGTGTTCTGAAGTTTGGAGCATTTTACAATGTAGTGGGAGAGGAAGGCATCTACAGAGATGAAGCCAGGGCTGAGGTTCATACAAGGAAAGTTGTGTATTAGAGAGGATTCAACTAGATGGCGACTGTTCGAGTTGGAAGTAGGGAAGACAGTTTTAGCAGAAGACCAGTCAATAGGATGGCTATGATCTCTGACGTGACAGAAAAGAGCATTGTTAGTGTCGGCAAGCCTAACACTATTTTTGTGCTCCTTAAGTCTGTCAGAAAGAGATCGACCAGTTTCTCCGAAGTATTGAAGAGGACAGGAGGAGCAAGAAATAGAGTAGACACCAGGAACATCTGTAGAGGGAGGAGAGGTATGAACGAGATTAGTGCGAAGAGTGTCAGTCTGGCGGAAGGTAAGCTTGATGTCTAAGGGACAGAGAGAATTGTTGAGATTAGAAAGACTGGAAATGTAGGGAAGGCAGAGGATACAAGAGTTCCCAGGAGTAGAGAGTTTGGGAGAGAAGAAATTGCGTTTAGCACGTGAGAGGGCAGAGTCTATGAAATGGGAAGGGTAGCCAAGACGGGAAAACGAATTATGAAGAGTGGAAATTTCTGCTGGAAGGAATTGAGGATCACAGATGTGGAGGGCACGGAGAAAGAGGGAGATAAGAACACTTTTCTTGACAGGGGAAGCATGATAGGAAAAGTTGTGAATGTACATGCCACTGTCGTAAGCTTCTCTCTTTTATGTTCGGGTTATTTGTGTATCATCTTCAACAGCAAGAGGCCAGACTTGAGGAAACTGCTTCAGAGGAGGGGGAGAGAGAAAATGCGGAAGTTGCCTACTTCAAAGATTGAGGAAATGTGTGCAAAGTGGGTTGAACTGCAAACCTTTACGGATGAAAATTACCCTGACACAGCTACTGCAAGCCGTGTTGGCAACCTGTACAATGACAATGTTATGGCCCATTTTAGGAAAATCTTAAAGGAACGGGAGGTACAGAGCTCTATGGACAGATTTGTTGTGCGACAGAGGTCCAGTGACTCTCAAGCTGGTCCTAGTGGCATTAAAAGAAGGGAAGTAACCCCAGAAAAGGACTTACTACCTCAAGTCCTAATGGAAGGGAATTCCTCTTCTAAACAATAACTTCTACACTCTTCCCTCCTCCCAGCCCATCAATCTTCACCAGATCTTCAATAAAGGTAAGTATCATGTATTCTATTCTTAGTAGAGTAGTAATTGTGCATGTCTTCTTCAGTTTCTGTGTATTAAAATTAATATTTCATGTGGTAAAATTTTTTTTTTTCATACTTTGGGGTGTCAGGAACGGATTAATTTGATTTCCATTATTTCTTCTGGGGAAAATTAATTCGGCTAACAATATGTATGTGTGGTGTGACCAAAAATTCCAAGATTAAATGCATATCTTGTGGAGACTTAAAGACTACAAAAGCAAAATGTATAAACTGGTACACATTTGATATCTGGTGATGAAGCCCTGCTCTGTAGTACTGTATGGTGAGCAGGAATTTGTAGTCACTTCTTTGGCACAGTATTTTTTAAAGATTAGGGCCTGATGGACCACAAATTTATTCTGTAAGGTTTCACAGTAACCAAAGGTTGTTACATGATTTTTCTGTAATGCTTCAGTCATTAAAAAATAAAAGAATCCCTGACCTTGTGGAACAAATGTGTGTGAACCACTTCCATCATGAAATGTGCTACATGTTGCACCGTATCAGCCAGGCTGTGATGGCTAAGGAGACCTGCAAGCCACTGACAGCTACAGCCTCATTGATCAGGCAATCAAAAAGTCTGGCCTCAGGCCACAAGTATATCAGTGACTGCAATCTTCTGCCTATTACAAAGCACTAGAAAATGGTGATGCAATATTTTTTTGAAGAGCTGAATCTGAAGATAGTGAGCCTGCTTCCACTTTTTACTTTACTTCTGCTGCATTTACTGTTATCACAGCTTAGTTTAGAAACTCTTTGAGAGGAAAACTTGCTAACAAGTATAGCAAAACTATGTGCAGAATAATCCTTTACTTATACACTACAGGAGGCCCCCCACATTCATGAGGGTTAGAGGATCAAGAACTTCATGAATCTTGAAAATTCACGAATGTTTGGTGCACAAATATGATGTAGGGAAATAAAATAATACTGTACTGTAGCGTTCGTGAATGTGTTGATGAGCAATTTTTTTTTTTTTCAACAAGTTGGCCCTCTACCCCCATCACAACCACTACCACCCTCTACCATCATCACTACCACCCTCTACCATCATGACTACCACCCTCTACCACCATCACAACCACCCTCTACCACCATTGCAACCACTACCACCCTCTACCAACATCACTACCACCCTCTACCACTATCACTACTGCCCTCTACCACGACCACTCTGGTACTCTGCTACAATTTCTTTCTTAAATTCCATCATGTTTCTCACTTTCTTTACCAAAAGAATTCTACTAGGAACTTTCTTTGGGGCCATGGTTACTTATTTCGCAGTTGCACTTAATAAATAACCACCAAAAACAATGGATTATAGCGAAATGTTTGGATGAATGAGCAGCAACTTCCTCATTCGCCCAGAGACACAGCCAGATTGACACACAAGCAGCCAGCAGCCATGGCAGCAGTGGGCTGATGTGTCCCATACGGCCGATAAGCAAAATAACGACCGATTACTGGAAGCCGAAAAACCGGCTGATAACCGAGTTGGCCGATAAGCTGAACGGCTGATAACCGAAGGTCCACCGTATATCAATGATGTCAGCTAGGCCTGTATACCTTGTACATGTATTTGTAGAAATAAAGATATTATGGTTTTTCTTTCATGAAATCAGCCATATCCCACTGAAGCAGGGTGACCTAAACAAGAAAAACGAAAGTTTCTTTCTTTTTAACTTTAGTAATGTATACAGGAGAAGGGGTTATTAGCCCCTTGCTCCCGGCATTTCAGTCACCTCTTATGACACACATGGCTTATGGAGGAAGAATTCTGTTCCACTTCCCCATGGAGAAATTATATTATTATTATTATTATTATTATTATTATTATTATTATTATTATTATTACTAGATATGTATTTAAGAGTAGGCAAGCACAATTATATTACAATGATCAAAACCTACCAGAAATGATATGAAAACAGAAGACAGTTAAGTCTTCAAAAAATGAAAATTTCCAAGTTAGAATGAACAGAAAAAGCAGCAAACACCTTACATTTGTATTTGCATTAGTGATTACAAAATTTAATTTCAAAGGTATACAAGCTCCCAAGAGGAAGTCAATACACAAAATGAAAAGGACTTGAAGGATGTACCAGCCACACATGAAATATTTAAAAGGAATACCACAAATTTAAAATTAAAAGAACCATGGGTGGGTAGCATACAATCCAAATTTACTTAACTGATGCATTATGCAAATCACTATGACTAGGTGCTATTCACAATATACCTCAATAAAAGGAGGGTGCCTTAAGACTTTAAATCTGCAAATAGCACCTCTGTTCTTCAAGAATGGTAGCAGAAATGCATAAGAGAGCCTACACATTTTGGAAAGGGGATTTTTAATTATGCTTCAGCTTGCCCTGGATCACTATAGAATCATAAATGAGAGAGAAATAAGGAGAAAGCTAGAATATAAGTCAAGTGTAGAGGTGAGGAAACCCTCAAGGCCAGGAGAAATAAGACACCCAGTGCCATATGTTTTCTGATAATTAGAACATCTGACAATAAATTCACAAATCAAAAATATAACTGGAAGCTAACAAATCAAAAATATAACTGGAAATTAACAAATCAAAAATATAACTGGAAATTCACAAATCAAAAATATAACTGGAAATTCACAAATCAAAAATATAAATGGAATTAAGATTCGTTTAAGAAATATTGTGCATTATGGATGACTCAACAAGACAGAGTCCGTGAAGGCTAAAAGAAGTTAAAACAGTATTGGCAGATCAACATATGGGATTGTTATGGAGAAAACATTATTAGTATCAGCAAGGCAAACACTTCTCTTGTGCTCTACAAGTCAGAGATGAATGTTTAGTAAACTTTTCAAAAGATTATACATAGAGTACTGTATATAGTTAAATTATTGAATTTACCTGTCTTCATATCTCTTCTTGAAGTCCTCCATTGATTCTAGTGTTCCAACATCTTGCTCAAAGCGAAGGTAGGCAGAACCTATTTCTTCCACCCAATCCCAAACTCTCTCCAGAGCACGACGGAAAAGCTTACGACAATGTTTCTCTGACCCATAACTCCTAAAGAATACAAAAACATTTAGTGGTTATATATATATTTTTCAGGAGCAAGGGGCTAGTAACCCCTTATCCTGTATACATTACTAAAGTTAAAAAGAGAAACTTTTTCTTTTTCGGCCACTCTGCTTTGGTGGGATATGGCCGGTTTGTTGAAAGAAGAAAGATGTACATTTTTTTTAACACGTCAGCCATTTCCCACTGAGGTAGGGTGATCCAAAAGGAAAGAAAAACCCAAAAAGAGAGAAAAAAAACTTTCATCATTCAGCATTTTCACCATCACTCATACATAATCACTGACTTTGCAAAAGCGCTCAGATACGACAATTTAGATGTCCCCCCAAACTGCCAATATCCCAAACCTCTCCTTCAAAGTGGTTATATTTACTGGTAAATGTATCAATACCTGTATCTGCAAGATTGTATTAAATGGGCAGAGATTATCATTACTGCAAGTGATTACTTTTCTTTCACATGATTAGTTTTAAACACAAGATCCTGAACAGTGCATACTTGAAACATTAAGTATAGCTTCTCCTCACTTACCGACGTACTTGTTTACCAACAACTTGAGCTTACAATGGGCTCTCTGACCAGTATGCATACCTAAATAATGTATATAAGAGCTTATTTCTTCTATTCTGTTTATTACAATATATAGTATACTACTGTATAAACATTTAAAAATATATCAAAATATATCAGAAATGTTATAAATGGTGCAAAGGTGACATTAAAATCAAATCAAAGATGGTTGACACATACTCACTACCATTACAGTATGCTCCTCACTTAGTGATGAATTCATTAAGTGAGAAGAGGCTGTATTTCTATTTTTTTTCTGTAATATCTAGTAGTCAAAAATCATACTTTAATAATGTCACACATTTTATTCTCTCTTCTCAACTGTTCGCAAACCCTGGTCCAAGTTTAATTCATATTACACATCATGTTATCTCTTCTTAAGTAAATTCAAATCTAGTTCTTCAAACTAAAGACTATAATTATTATATTTTATTACTTTCATATAATCATCATTATTGTGTACTAAATTGTCCAAAAAAAATTTAATCTAACATTACAGTATAAATATGTATCTTTAGAAAGTAAATATCATTTCTTTTTTTTGTTTTATCTCAACAGCCATCTTCCACCAAGAAAGGGTGACCCAAAGAAGAAAACATGTTCACAATCATTCATTCAATTGCTTTCCTCTCATTAGTGTCCTGACATCACAATTCAGATTACCTTCCAACTGCAACATCCATAGCCTTCCTTCAGAGTGCAGGCACTGCCCTTCTCACCCTCACTGTCTGGAACAATCCAGACTGTGGAGCAGAGCTCTTCTTCAGGCTGAGGGACTGGCTACCTCAAAACTATGTCTTTGAGGGTGATGGATTGATTACATCAACTTTACATCTCCACTGTTTCTGCTGCCTCCTCTGTATTTGACTGAATAAGCCTACTGTGTAGGCAAAACATTTCAGAATAAAGATACCTAACTGTTGCACACCTATCTTACTTATGAACCATAGAAATGATGAGGGGAACAAGGTGGGTGGTGCACTGAGGCATCTGAGGAGACAAAGAACGTTATCCATGGAGGCAAAAAGGGAAATGTATGAGAGCTTAGTGGTACCAACACTCTTATACGAGTGTGAAACATGGGTGGTGAGTGTCACAGCGAGGAGGAGGCTGGAAGCAGTGATGTCATGTCTGAGGACAATTTGTTTTTTTTCAACAAGTCGGCTGTCTCCCACCGAGGCAGGGTAACCCAAAGAGAAAGAAAATACTTTCATCATCATTCAACACTTTTACCTCACTCAATACATAATCACTGTTTTTGCAGAGGTGCCAAGAATACAACAGTTTAGAAGTTTTTTTTTTTTTTTTCAAGTCGGCCGTCTCCCACCGGGGCAGGGTGACCCAAAAAAGAAAAAAAATCCCAGAAAAGAAAATACTTTCATCATCATTCAACACTTTCACCACACTTACACATTATCACTGTTTTTGCAGAGGTGCTCAGAATACAACAGTTTAGAAGCATATACGTATAAAGATACACAACATATCCCTCCAGACTGCCAATATTCCAAACCCCTCCTTTAAAGTGCAGGCATTGTACTTCCCATTTCCAGGACTCAAGTCCGACTATATGAAAATAACCGGTTTCCCTGAATCCCTTCACTAAATATTACCCTGCTCACACTCCAACAGATCGTCAGGTCCCAAGTACCATTCGTCTCCATTCACTCCTATCTAACACGCTCACGCACGCTTGCTGGAAGTCCAAGCCCCTCGCCCACAAAACCTCCTTTACCCCCTCTCTCCAACTCTTTCGAGGACGGCCTCTACCCCGCCTTCCTTTCCCTATAGATTTATATGCTTTCCATGTCATTCTACTTTGATCCATTCTCTCTAAATGACCAAACCACCTCAACAACCCCTCTTCTGCCCTCTGACTAATACTTTTATTAACTCCACACCTTTTCCTAATTTTCTCTTTTTAACTTTACTAATGTATACATAAGAACGGGTTACTCAGCCCCTTGCGCTTAGCATATTAGTTGCCTCTTAAGACATGCATGGCTTATGGAGGAAGAATTCTGTTCCACTCACCCATGGAGATTAGAGGAAATAAAAACAAGAACTAGTAAGAAAATAGAAAACCCAGAGGGGTGTGTGTATTTATATATGCTTGTACATGTACATCTCCATGGGGAAGTGGAACAGAATTCTTCCTCCGTAAGCCATGCGTGTTGTAAGAGGCGACTAAAATGCCGGGAGCAAGGGGCTAGTAACCCCTTCTCCTGTATATATTACTAAATGTACAAGGAGAAACTTTCGTTTCTCCTTTTGGGCCACCCCGCCTCAGTGGGATACGGCCGGTGTGTTGAAAGAAAGAAAGAAGACATGTACATGTAGTGTAACCTAAGCGTAAGTGGAAGTAACAAGACATACCTGAAATCTTGCATGTTTATGAGACAGAAAAAAAAACACCAGCAATCCTACCATCATGTAAAACAATTACAGGCTTCTGTTTTACACCCACTTGGCAGGACGATAGTACCTTCCTGTGTGGTTGCTGTCTACCAACCTACTACCTAAGATTATTATTTTTTTTTTTCAACAAACCGGCTTTATCCCACCAAGGCAGGGTGGCTCAAAAAGAAAAATGAAAGTTTCTCCTTTTAAATTTAGTAATTTATACAGGAGAAGGGGTTACTAGCCCCTTGCTCCCGGCATTTTAGTCGCCTCTTACAACACGCATGGCTTATGGAGGAAGAATTCTGTTCCACTTCCCCATGGAGATAAGAGGAAATAAACAAGAACAAGAACTAGTAAGAAAATAGAAGAAAACCCAGAGGGGTGTACACATATGCTTGTACATGTATGTGTAGTGTGACCTAAGTGTAAGTAGAAGCAGCAAGATGTACCTGAAATCTTGCATGTTTACAAGACAGAAAAAAGACACCAGAAATCCTACCATCATGTAAAACAATTACAGGCTTGCATTTCACACTCACTTGGCAGGATGGTAGTACCTCCCTGGGTGGTTGCTGTCTACCAACCTACTACCTAGGTATTATTATCTTCATCATTATTATTTGGGAAGGTTTGGAAGGTCTGATGGAGATTATGGAGGCTTCAGCCCTCCTGCAGTACTACATTTTAAAGTGATTTCTTCCCACAAACACACAGAATAACAAAGAAAATGTATAATTATACAAAATGCTTACTACCTCTCTAAGCTGATAAATTCCAACCATAACTTTGCATTCTTAAAGTTGTTGTTTCGTTTCATAATAATGTCATTCCAAATTTCTCTTGCTCTTTCAGCATCATGAGCACATTCTGCTTCAATCCGAGCTAAGAAGCGAGGTATTTCACTTTCAATGTCTCCATCTTCACCAAAATCTAAGAGAGAAAAGAAAAAGAAAATATTCATCTACAAACTATAACATGCATCCTGTTTTACAGCAACATGTCAATCCACCAAAACAGCAACAAATATCTTGAGAATAAAAGTACTGTACTATACTCAATCCCTATCCTTTCCTCATTGTGCAGTATATAATTAAAAATTACCTAACTTCTTGAATATTTAGACTTTTCTGTATCTATTAATTTTATTATTTCTTGTTTTATTATCTCTTCACAAAACATGCCAAATTTTTATTTTTCTCTCCCCAATATTTAAATTCTTTATACACCACTTTCCTACTACTGTGCAGTGATCCTTTAATTCTGTGGAGTGGAGGACCTATCACATCATATGGTGTGATATTCATTTTTTATGGGATGGACCATTACATCAGCTTTAGTAGTCAAATGGACCAGGGTCTGCATCACAAAATAGATTTTTATTTATGTTCATGAACAAAATACCACCTCCATTACCATGAAACCACCCTCAAGTACTTGCTCTTGTGAATCATACCACTGTTTTAACTCCACCTACTGAGACCAAAATAATTAAAACTTGATTTTTTTTTTTAACAAGTCAGCCGTCTCCCACCTAGGCAGGGTGACCCAAAAAGAAAGAAAATCCCCAAAAAGAAAATACTTTCATCATCATTCAACACTGTCACCTCACTCATACATAATCACTGTAAAACTTGATACTTTAATATATAAATTATCCTACTGAATAACTGGTTATGCCATAAACAAAGTTAAAGGGTATGATTAAAAAACCTTAGCTTGGGCAATATTTACACTCATCAATCATGCTTATAGCTTGCTGTCCTGCCTCTCTAAAAGCAAGTAGCTGGCAATCATGGGGCTGGTCCCATACAATTTGCCTCCTCAAGTATATCAGGTAGGCCATCCACATGCGAGTAGCTTCACGTCCAGACTGAATACCACAGCTGAGGCCTTTCTCCAGAGCACCTGAAGCAAAAATAAAAAATCTGATCTTTGATACCTATTCTCAAATAGCCCAAACTTTAGAGAGAAAAATATAAATGACATTATGTCTGTCCTTGACCATTATCAAGTCACAACTGACAGATGACATATCAAAATGTCATCTATAGTTTCCTCTCAAAATTGGGGGTTATATGCAAATTGATCCATTCAATGTATTGTGACTTGTTTTAAACAATATCTATTTTTAAATATTAAAAAAAAAAAAGACTTGGTATTAATAAACTTTTCATTAGCATGTGAGTCACTAATATAAACAAAGGAACTGGTTTATCATATAGTAGCTGACAACCTCATCTTATAACTGTTAGAAATCAAATGTAAGTATGGTATTTGCCTCTGAAAAGCAGATTGTTAGTTTCTGGTTATATTTCTGTCAACTTATAGGTACTGGTACCAGGGGCTTGGACTTCCAGCAAGCGTGCACGAGTGTGTTAGACAGGAGCAAGTGGAGTCAAATGGTTTGTATGACTTGATGTGCTGTTGGAGTGTGAGCAAAGTAACATTTATGAAGGGATTCAGGGAAACCGGTTAGCTGGACTTGAGTCCTGGAGGTGGGAAGTACAGTGCATGTGCTCTGAAGGAGGGCTGTTGATATGTTGCAGTTTTTTAACTGTAGTGTCAGCACGCCTCTGGCAAGACAATGATGGAGTCAATGATGATGAAAGCGTCTCTTCTTTTTCAGGTCATCCTGCCTTGATGGGAAACGGCCGATGTGTTAATAAAAAAAAAATCTAATAATTATGTAAACACTAGCTCTTCTGACCGTACTTAGGGCGCCTCTGTTTATTACTGAATCTACCATATCTCTTATTCTAGTAAAACATTGTATGTATGTGTGAAGTGAGAACCACCTCCTTAATACATCAAACATTCTTAGAATAGTTGATGAGGTACATGATAATTTTTTATGTAGGAGTGCTGTTTAGTGTAAGCAACCTACATCCATGCTAAGTTGACTTACTGTTCATAGTAAAGGGTAACAGCTCAAGGTGTGTGTAGAATATCTGACTTATTTTGAGGCCTGGTCTCAGACTGGGCTGCGGGGGCACTGACCCCCAAAACCCTCTCCAGGTAAACTCCAGGTATTGATAGATAATTGGATACTTTTGCTAGACTTAGTACCAAAAACAGACTCCTGACAATCAAGGCCAGACTTGTGATGAAAACTTACTCTGATAACCTATGTCTCAACTTCTGCAACCAAATTCTAATTTTTTTTTTTTTCAACAAGTCGGCTGTCTCCCACCGAGGCAGGGTGACCCAAAAAAAAAAGAAAGAAAATCCCCAAAAAGAAAATACTTTCATCATCATTCAACACTTTCACCACACTCACACATTATCACTGTTTTTGCAGAGGTGCTCAGAATACAACAGTTTAGAAGCATACACATATAAAGATACACAACATATCCCTCCAAACTGCCAATATCCCAAACCCCTCCTTTAAAGTGCAGGCACTGTACTTCCCATTTCCAGGACTCAAGTCCGACTATATGAAAATAACCGGTTTCCCTGAATCCCTTCACTAAATATTACCCTGCTCACACTCCAACAGATCGTCAGGTCCCAAGTACCATTCGTCTCCATTCACTCCTATCTAACATGCTCACGCACGCTTGCTGGAAGTCCAAGCCCCTTGCCCACAAAACCTCCTTTACCCCCTCTCTCCAACCCTTTCGAGGACGACCCCTACCCCGCCTTCCTTCCCCTATAGATTTATATGCTTTCCATGTCATTCTACTTTGATCCATTCTCTCTAAATGACCAAACCACCTCAACAACACCTCTTCTGCCCTCTGACTAATACTTTTATTAACTCCACACCTTTTCCTAATTTCCACACTCCGAATTTTCTGCATAATATTTACACCACACATTGCCCTTAAACAGGACATCTCCACTGCCTCCAACCATCTCCTCGCTGCTGCATTTACCACCCAAGCTTCACACCCATATAAGAGTGTTGGTACTACTATACTTTCATACATTCCCTTCTTTGCCTCCATAGATAATGTTTTTTGACTCCACATATACCTCAATGCACCACTCACTTTTTTTCCCTCATCAATTCTATGATTAACCTCATCCTTCATAAATCCATCCGCCGACACGTCAACTCCCAAGTATCTGAAAACATTCACTTCAATACTCCTCCTCCCCAATTTGATATCCAATTTTTCTTTATCTAAATCATTTGATACCCTCATCACCTTACTCTTTTCTATGTTCACTTTCAACTTTCTACCTTTACACACATTCCCAAACTCATCCACTAACCTTTGCAATTTTTCTTTAGAATCTCCCATAAGCACAGTATCATCAGCAAAAAGTAACTGTGTCAATTCCCATTTTGAATTTGATTCCCCAAAATTTAATCCCACCCCTCTCCCGAACACCCTAGCATTTACTTCCTTTACAACCCCATCTATAAATATATTAAACAACCATGGTGACATTACACATCCCTGTCTAAGACCTACTTTTACCGGGAAGTAGTCTCCCTCTCTTCTACACACCCTAACCTAACCTGAGCCTCACTATCCTCACAAAAACTCTTTACAGCATTTAATAACTTACCACCTATTCCATATACTTGCAACATCTGCCACATTGCTCCTCTATGCACTCTATCATATGCCTTTTCTAAATCCATAAATGCAATAAAAACTTCCCTACCTTTATCTAAATACTGTTCACATATATGCTTCAATGTAAACACTTGATCTACACATCCCCTACCCACTCTGAAACCTCCTTGCTCATCCACAATCCTACATTCTGTCTTACCTCTAATTCTTTCAATTATAACCCTACTGTAAACTTTTCCTGGTATACTCAGTAAACTTATTCCTCTATAATTTTTACAGTCTCTTTTGTCCCCTTTCCCTTTATATAAAGGGACTATACATGCTCTCCGCCAATCCCTAGGTACCTTCCCCTCTTTCATACATTTATTAAACAAAAGTACCAACCACTCCAACACTATATCCCCCCCCTGCTTTTAACATTTCTGTCATGATCCCATCAGTTCCAGCTGCTTTACCCCCTTTCATTCTATGTAATGCCTCACGTACCTCCCCCACACTTACATTCTGCTCTTCTTCACTCCTAAAAGATGGTATACCTCCCTGACCAGTGCATGAAATTACTGCCTCTCTTTCTTCCTTAACATTTAAAAGTTCCTCAAAATATTCTCGTCATCTACCTAATACCTCCATCTCCCCATCTACTAACTCCCCTACTCTGTTTTTAACTTTCCCTAGGCTTTCTTAACTTGTTTAACTCACTCCAAAATTTTTTCTTATTTTCATTAAAATTTCTTGACAGTGCCTTTCCCACTCTATCATCTGCTCTCCTTTTGCACTCTCTCACCACTCTCTTCACCTTTCTTTTACTCTCCATATACTCTGCTCTTCTTATAACACTTCTGCTTTGTAAAAACCTCTCATAAGCTACCTTTTTCTCTTTTATCACACCCTTTACTTTATCATTCCACCAATCACTCCTCTTTCCTCCTGCCCCCACCCTCCTATAACCACAAACTTCTGCCCCACATTCTAATACTGCATTTTTAAAACTATTCCAACCCTCTTCAACCCCCCCACTACTCATCTTTGCACTAGCCCACCTTTCTGCCAATAGTCGCTTATATCTCACCCGAACTTCCTCCTCCCTTAGTTTATACACTTTCACCTCCCTCTTACTTGTTGTTGCCACCTTCCTCTTTTCCCATCTACCTCTTACTCTAACTGTAGCTACAACTAAATAATGATCCGATATATCAGTTGCCCCTCTATAAAATGTACATCCTGGAGCCTACCCATCAACCTTTTATCCACCAATACATAATCTAATAAACTACTTTCATTACGTGCTACATCATACCTTGTATATTTATTTATCCTCTTTTTCATAAAATATGTATTACTTATTACCAAATCTCTTTCTACACATAGCTCAATTAAAGGCTCCCCATTTACATTTACCCCTGGCAGCAAAAACTTCTCACCAATAATGTCTGATTTATGCTTGTGAGGACTTGTGATAACCCAGGAAAGAACATGAACACTCCCATTCTGGTCTTTAAAAGATTAAAGGCATCGAAATACTAGCCAAGTGCTACTGTATACCCTTTTCTTTACCTAATTTGACATGACACTTACTTAATTTTTCTCTTACTATCAACTATATTCCTAATCTAAATCTTAATTCTCGAATCTAAATCTTGATTTAAGAAAACCCATGACTGCATAAACCATCATCCAATAGAATTTATTTACATCTGTCACTGCATATGTTATGCATCATGTCAATTTCCATTTAGTTTCTAAACCCTTCTCAGTATTTACCTATTAAGCCCTTCTCAATGTTCAATTATTAAGTCCTACTGAACACAAAATTAAAACCTAAACATTATGTTCTAAGTCCTCAACATCTAGATTAATCCTTTTCAATATTTAATAATAAATATTAAAGCCCTTTTTAACATTTAATTATTAAAGCTTCTCAAAATTTAAATATTAAGTCCTTCCCAGCATGAGAAGTTATATTATTCACAGGAAAGTGCTAAACCCACAGAGGTCATGCAGTGTCTGAGCCTTACAAACACTGAGCTACAATAGAAATCTTCATATTACATCGTTTTGTACTACTGTTTTCTATACGAAAAACTTTGTTAGTCAAAAAAAAAAGGAACAAAACTTGTTAACGTGCTCTATAGTCTATGTAATGTATTTAACATTTACCTTTTACTTTAGCTGTAAGAGACTCATCTTCCTTAGAAGCAAACATCTGCAGAGCTGTGATATGGAGGTCACAGAGGGTGGCAGACCAAGGACAATTCCTCTGGCTGCGTTCACAAACAGGTAAAACAACATAGTCCAATCCAGGAAACTGATGCATAACAAAACGAACATATTCTTCCCATAGGCCTGTGAGGAAAATAAGTAGAACATCATTTACATACATTTCTATCTAGTAATAACCATCCTGTACTACATTAGATTCAAACAGTACAGAATGTGAGAGTAATTCAATATAACTTTTTACAAGTAATCTTTCTTACCTACATCAAGACAGTGGTCAGTAACAGCTCTCTCATATAAACTCTGCACTGCTGCAGGATTGTCAGTTTCCTTTGTCTGTGCAATATAACGTCGATATCCAGCCAGTTTGTCAACATCATTTTCAGCTCTCAGCTAAGTATAATATAATACATAATAATAATAATTATCATGTGGAAATGCTAAACTAGTACAAGTCTTACAGCATGTGGAAAATGGAAGATAATAAGGTTTGATCCAAGGGAAATGTAGTTTCAATTCCTTGGATCAAGAACCTTTTACCACTATCAATTCAGCTCTTTCTTCCTTGAAGGAACAATATAACCTAAATTTCTGCTACTTAATAAACAAATAAATGCTCAAGTGAGTTATCTTCATAGTTCATATATATTTCAAGAAAAACATTTTAATATAAAACATTTCTGAATGAATATGTTACATATTCATTCAGAAATGTTTTATATTAGATGTTCTGCTAACATGAAATGATTTACAAAAAATAGTGTTCCAAAAAAAGCCAAGACAACAAGTAGAGAGAAAAAAAAGCATGTGGCCCAGATGAGAATATGAATACAATGTGAGTAATCAAAGCAATTCCCAGAAATATTACTCATTCTCATTCAGTGCACTGTAAGAGCAGGGTGGGATGAATGTCCCATAGTGATGGAGGTATTTACAAGGAACAAATGAATCTTTCATTCTTTATTACAGCTTCTTTCTCTCTAATTACAATTACTGCTGATTAGAATATTTTTTTTAAACAATGGATGTCTCCCACTGAGGCAGGGAGACCTGAAAAAGAAACACTTTCACCATCATTCACACTATCACTGACTTGCCACAGGCAGGTAGATAGGACAGTTCAGATGTCCCTCCAAACAGCAAATATCCCCACCTCTCCTTTAGAGTGCAGGCACTGTACTTCCCACCTCCAGGACCCTAGTTTTCTCTAATCCCTTCACAGATGTTTCCTTGTTCACACCCTAACAGCACATTAAGCCATAAAACACATTCATCTCTATTCATTCTGATCTATCATGTCCACATAAGCCTGCTTACTGCTCAAGCCCTTAACAGTCAAAACCCTCCTTTACCCCTCCCTCTAACATTTTCTAGGATGACCACTGTCCCCCCTCCCTCTTCCTTTCACCAGAGATTTATAAACTCTCTTGGTCATTCTATTCTGCTTGATCTTCTCTAAATGCCCAAACCACCTCAACAATCTCTTCTCAGCACCAGAATTAACTCTCTGTAATCTCATTCTATTTTCTAATTTCTAAGCTCCAAATTTTATGCTTGATATTGACACATTGCACTGCACCCAAACATGGCATCTGCAGTGCCTCCAGCCTTAACCTGGCTGCATCCTGTTATTTAGCTTATATACCACAGAGGAAAAAAAAAAAGAAGTGAAGAGGCTATATGGATGGTGAGGTTAAATGAGGTAAGAAAAGGTAGTTTCTATTTATACCATGGTGTTGAGCATCCTGGTGCTGCCCAATACATAGTACAGCAGTTTTGTCCCAATACTTCTGGATAGAACCAAGCTACACAACAACATGCAACTAAGCACAACCCTTCTCTTATCTCACTTGTCCTTACTGCCCCAGCAGGCCCTCTGTGTCCTCCATCTCCTCCTTTTCCCTATGTAATGGGACATATAAGCTTGTTTTTAAGGTGTTTCAACATACATGTGTGATGTTTCTCTACATCATTCAGCAGTCTTTGCCTTATATTTGGTTCTACAAAGATAAGAATTAAAAAATATTAAAATATTAAAGTGTTAAATTTTAAGACATGTAAAAGAGGATATTATTGCATATAAAAAGAAGGAATAACAAAGGTAAGCAATAACCATTGCTAAGGATGAGAAGAATGCAGAAAGAAAATATATACCGAGGCCTATTATGAGTAACAACAGTAATATTTACTGTTTATAGACATAGCATACAATAATTATATTAAAGATATATAAAATTTGACACTTCAGACTGTCTTAAGAAAATGCCTTACCAAATCATCTTCAAAAGGAATTTTCTCATTCAGTTTCTTTTGGGTTTTCTTGAGATCTTCCTTCATATGAGGGTCAACTTCACCATCAAAATATTCAGAAGCTTCCTCAAGTAGTGACTCAGCATCACAGTTGAGCAAGGGAACCCTCATCTGTCTTCGCAAGAGTCCTTGGATTCTATGAAGCTGTTTTTCTTGCTCTTTTATTTCCTGTTCTGACTGAATGGTACCTGACTTTTGTAAGCCTGCATATATCTGAAAACCAGTATGGGACAGTTTACTTAAAATTATTATATATTTATAGTATACAGTGGACCCCCGGTTTACGATCAGCTCCCAATGCGACCAATTATGTAAGTGTATTTATGTAAGTGCGTTTGTATGTGTATGTTTGGGGGTCTGAAATGGATTAATCAAATTCACAATATTCCTTATGGGAACAAATTCGGTCAGTACTGGCACCTGAACATACTTCTGGAATGAAATAATATCGTAAACCGGGGGTCCACTGTACCTTGTTATTAAGAGTCAGTGTGGAATAGCATAACCTACAATATTTACATTAGAAATTTTTTTTATAATGCATCATCTTAATAAATATTCTTAGTACACACCAATGCAGCCACAACCATACTAATCCTATCTGGCCTCCACACTAAAAACAATTATTCATTGACTAACAAGAAATGCATTATATGCTGGTTGTATACTGTATTATGATTGCTTCACTGAAAGTAATCACAGATATAACACTCAGAACATTTACAGCAAAATTTAATTAAAATTCTAGGACATAATTATACAGTGTATTATAACCAATTTAACTGTTAAAAATACTATAAATATACCCACATATTATATTCATATTACATGCAGTATGTTCCCTCCTGCAGGGATCTGCTTCTTGCACATACATTGGTCCTAATTTTATCAATTACAGAATTTCTGAAGACTATTCATATGCTTACCTGCTTCTCAACTAGTAGTACAACTTGCCATATTAACACGCCTTCTGCAACATGAGTTCCTACAGCAGTAAGAGCACGTTCTCCAGTTGCTCTAGTTGCTACCATGTCCCCGCTACCTAACGTGAACATTACGTACTCTACCCAAAGTTGCACGCCTTGTAAAGGAAGGTAAGAATTAGATACTTCCATACATACAAATAAAAGCATATACAGTGGACCCCCGCATAACGATTACCTCCGAATGCGACCAATTATGTAAGTGTATTTATGTAAGTGCGTTTGTACGTGCATGTTTGGGGGTCTGAAATGGACTAATCTACTTCACAATATTCCTTATGGGAATAAATTCGGTCAGTACTGGCACCTGAACATACTTATGGAGTGAAAAAATATCGTTAACCGGGGGTCCACTGTACTGTATGTTCAAAGAGTGCACAATAACGTTCAATGAATGTTATCATGCTCAGAAGTTCAGAATGACCATATGTTATCCAGTGTCACCAGTTAAGCAACCAATACAGTAGAGTACATGGAATTACTTGGAAATAGGATTAGTAAGGAAATACCAGCACTGTATTACCAACCAATGCCTGATTAATTATGCAAATGGTATACTGTACAATGCGAACAAGTTAATGAGTAAGATGTGAAACAGTTGGGTAACTTTATTGTTGATGTTTCCCCTACACAAAAGGCTTCTTCAGTCAAAAACAGAAGTGACTAACTCTTCTTCAGGCTGAGGGACTGACCACCTCAAAAAAACTGCTTTACCTCACCAGTACTTCTGCTATCTCCATACTGTTAGCCACCTCTACATTCGACTGAAGAAGCCTACTGTGTAGGCAGAACATTTCAACAATAGTTACCCAACTTTACCATGTATTTTACTCATCAATGCCAAATTATCTACATTTGTCTGTTTTTTCTTAAAACCTAATGCTGTCAACACCGTCTTCCCTAAATTTAACTGTTTAGTCCCAGCAATTCACCCTTGACAGTGTGCAATATAAATCCTTACTAGCTTCAGCTATTATACCCTTATTCACTAGCAAAAGAATTTATTAATGTTCTGTACTGAATTCAATGTTGATGAGATAAACTGACCCTAAATATTATATCCTACTTAAATATTCATTGATAATGCCTTGAGATAAACTAAAAAAAAAAATTATTATAAAAAGCCTAGTTTGCAATGGAAAATTCATTTGGTATGACTGTAATCTTAATAAAAATGTAAAAAAAAAAAATCCATTATTTTCTCAACTTTTGCAATATATCATTTTTTCCATTTAAGAATTTGAGTAAAGTACTGTACTACAGAAAGATGTTCATAATAAAATTACATTAGACCAAAATAGTCCAAAGATGAGCTGCATAATGACTTCCAGTGATAAATAAAATTATGAAGAAATGGTTTGTATTGTAATCATATGCATGACTGCAGTACAAAAGAAAAGGTGAGAAAAAAAATTCCTAACACTATCAGCAAAGAGAACCAGAGGACATGGCTATAAACTAAAGAATAAGAGATACTGAAGGAATACAAAGAATTTCTTCACAAACAAAAAAAAAAAAAAATAAACTTGGACATTTCAGTCAATCTTGGACCATTATCAAGATGTGATTTGATGTTAGCTCAGGATGGACCAAAATGTCAACTTAGGAATTTCCAATTTGAGGGTTAGTTGGAAATTGCCCCAGCCAAGATATTGTGACTTTTATTTATTATAGATGATTTTTTGAAGTTGAACTGAACCCCATCAATGAAGGGGGACTACAGCTAACATGTCTAACAAGAATTGCCATAACAGTGGCATAGCTGTTAAAATAGATCACCAGTGCACTCAGCTCACACACTGAGGTCCAGGGTTTGAATCTCCTCTGGTACAGCTGGAAAACATTAGAGATGTGCTTCCATAAGACACTTGCTGTCCCTGTCCCCGTTCAGCCATCAGTTTAAAATGGGTACCTGTTAATCGACTGGCGTGGGTTGCATCCTGGGACAAAACTGACCTAATTTGCCAGAAATGCTCAGCATCACAAGGGGCTTCCTATATAGTAGTATGTCATTGATGTTAGCTAGGCCTATATACCATGTACATGTGCTTGCAGTAAATAAAGATATTATATTATTATTAAGACAGAGAAAGGAAATTGGCAAATCTCTTTCAAAATACTGTACTGTGCAGTATTATGGGAACATAAGCTTTGAGTTTTAAGGAGTGGTGGGTTAGGTTAGGTAAGGTTTGTTAGGAAACAGGACAAGTGTTTCCTGATATGTGTCTTTGTCATATAATAGCCCACAGCTAGCACTTTGGGTCACCTGACCAAGGCCTTCTGCTGGAGTGGTGGGGATGTTGCACCTAGAGGGTAAACTGAATTGTGATGTCAATATACTTCTGGCAAGAAAGTGATTGAATAAATGATGGCAAATGTTTTCTTCCCTGACTTGGTGGGAGATGGCTCTTGAGGTTTAAAAAGTAAGCTTAATTTATATGAATTTTTTTTTAAAAGATCTGGTCTCTTAAAAAAGAGGGAGTGACCTAAAGAAGTGACTACAAGTAACCTCTTTTTGTCTAATAATTAAGAGACTCGGATCTGACATCAGGAAATTTTAAACAAATGTCAGAACTAATTTACCCTTTCAATAACAGCAAAATAAAAGTGTGCCTCTACTCAGTAGTTCGTATTTTAAATGATGCTTTTTCCTAATAGAATATTTAGCTCATGTATATTTTGCAGAACATAATACCATGTTTAATTTTAAATTACACAATTTAAATAATACACATACTATATTGTACATATAACTGCTTCTGACAAATAACTGAATATAGAATGATGTCTTATGTTTAATGAAGTGATAGATATACAATATACTTACTCGTATAATCTTTTACGGCTCGATCAAATAACTCAGCAATATACAGCCTCTCATCACTTGATGTGCACACTTTTTGCTCATCCCGAATCCAGTCCAACCATAACTCTAGTATTAAAATACAGTTCATCATAAATAAACCTAGTCACCAGAGTCTAAGCATAAATATTCTTGATCAACACTATACAGAATGTATAGTGTAGATCAAGAATACAGAATGTATAGTGTCCATAAAATCTTTATATGCACAAAAAAATTTATATAAATTATTAAATTATAATTTAATTAGCAATGAATTAAAGCAAGTATATTGCTGGACACAATCACTGAAAAAAGTAAACAAATTACTTTGAGTTTTTTGGTTTTTTTTTAGATAATTTACACAATGTATGATAAATAAACTTACTTTTTTGGGTTATCCTTGGTAATTTACAATATGCTATGTATATTAATTTGTGAACCTGTATTAATGTGTACCTGTACCTATATAGGCTGACTTACTATCTTACCTGGTGTTAAAGGGTACACTTCACTCATCTTTTGTCTAGCTTTTCTTGCCTCTTCTAGCTCAAAAAGGTCACGTAATGCTGCTATCAGCTGCACGTGCCCATCATAATATAAGTTATTTACGTCCAGCTGCAAAAGAATAAAGGTGTTGAACTTTGGAAATGCCCCGGCATGATAGTGGCTTCCTTTGTACCAATCAAATTATGAAATGTAAATACACATTGTAACCTTTGCAAAGAAATAAACTTTTGTTTTTGTTTGTTGTTTAGTATTATTATTATTATTATTATTATACTCATGGAGAAGTGCTAAACCCACAGGGGTTATGCAGTGCCAGGGAAGTGAGAGGTAACCAAAACTGATCCAAGGAAAGGGGGGGGTTAGGCTCTATCCCTTGGAACAAGATTCATTCATCAACATTGTTTTTTTATTATTAATATATTCATATGGAGAGTGCTAAACCCATAGTGGTTACAAAGCACTTGAGGAATGGAAGGCATTAAAGTTCGAGCCAATTAGAGGGAGTATAGGTTCAACTTATATCAAGAGCCCCTCCCTGGCATCAAGTGACACTCCCTAGCTTATCATGGGAAGCGCTAAACTCGTGTAGATTATACAGCGCCTGTGGAGGATGGAAGGAGTTCAGGCTCAATCCAGGGAACTGGAGCACAGATCCAATTCCCTAGATCAAGAGCCCCTCCCCAGCATAAAGGGACACTCCCATGAGAGCTTGAGAGGAGAAGTTGAACTTGGAAGCACCACTTAAAAGTTTACCTGTTTCTTTAATTCCTTAACTTTTAGCCTGAGTTCTTCCTCCTTCTTATCTTGCTCTCCCTCATCCTCTGAGTCGGTGTCATGACCATCACTCACACCCTCCATACTCTCTTCTCTTTCCTGATCACTGGTCATTTCTTCCTCAGGATCTGCCATTATCGGAAATCACATACAAACTGAGGATAAATTTCGCCTATGCAGATGCAACGCAATTTAAAACCAGGACTCTGCACCTCCTCTCCCTCACTATAGACAGAGCTTCCAACGTTCTTTTCCTTCTTGCTAATGAGAGGGACCGTCTGAGGGAGTGATGTAGTGTGAAGCCTCGGGTAAGATGGCAGTGATGTTAGGGCGAGATGAGTATTACTGGAGATTGAAACGTTCGTGTTGTGGGTGCTGCTGGGGGATGTTTTGACGCTCCTATCCCATCGCTTATACTCCAGTACAAACTTCATCCCGTCGCTTATACTCCAGTAACAAGCTTCGTCCCATCTCTCATACTCCAGTAACAACCTTCATCCCGTCACTTATACTCCATACAACCTTCATCCCGTCGCTTATACTCCAGTAACAACCTTCATCCCGTCGCTTATACTCCAGGAACACCCTTCATCCATCATTTACTCTTTATTACAACCTTTATCCCATCGCACATGGAAATAAGTCACTCTGTCTGACTTTTTTGGGTTATCCTAGGTTCTCTACACATATGCTGCTATATATGATAATTCTATGTAACTGTATTTGTGAATACCTGAATAAACTTACTTACTTACTTACTTACTTACTTACTCTATTAACATTCTTTCATCCCGTCGCTTATACTCCAGTACAACCTTCCCGTCGCTTGTACTCCACTAACAACTTGCATCCATCGCTTGTACTCCACTAACAACCTTCATCCGTCGCTTGTAAGATAAGATAAGATTTCGTTCGGATTTTTAACCCCGGAGGGTTAGCCACCCAGGATAACCCAAGAAAGTCAGTGCGTCATCGAGGACTGTCTAACTTATTTCCATTGGGGTCCTTAATCTTGTCCCCCAGGATGCGACCCACACCAGTCGACTAACACCCAGGTACCTATTTGCTGCTAGGTGAACAGGACAACAGGTGTATGGAAACGTGTCGAATGTTTCCACCCGGGAATCGAACCCGGGCCCTCCGTGTGTGAAGCGGGAGCTTTAGCCACCAGGCCAGTAACTGATGACTGCTCTGGCCATTATACAAATAACCTGCACATAGGAAACCGAAACTTAAGAATTGCTCAGATTTTTTTTAATGCGGGGGAGTGCCAGCCACCCATGATACTAAGAAAGCCAGTGCATTATCAAGGATTGTCTGTCTTAAGCAATATTATTTCCATTGGGTTTTTCAGTCTTGTACCCTAGGATGAGACCCATAGTAGTAAAGATAAGATTTTTTTGGATTTTTTACCCGGGGAAGGGTTAGCCACCCAAGAAAGTCAGTGCGTCATCAAGACTATGTTTTATTTCCATTGGGATTCTTCAATTTTGTATCACAGGATACGACCCGCACCAGTCGTCTAACACTCAGGTGAATAGGGACAGCAGGTGTAAGGAAACACGCCCAACATTTCCTCCCGTGTCGGGGATCGAACCACGGACACAGGGTATGTGAGGCAAGAGCGTTGCCAACCAAGCCAACACCCAGGTACCTACTTACTGCAAGGTGAGCAAGGACAGTAAGTGTAAGGAAACATGCCTACCTGAAGTCTACCTGGAGGGCATTCCGGGGATCAACGCCCCCGCGGCCCGGTCCACGACCAGGCCTCCCGGTGGATCAGGGCCTGATCAACGAGGCTGTTACTGCTGGCCGCACGCAATCCAACGTACGAACCACAGCCCGGTTGATCTGGCACCGTCTTTAGGTATCTGTCCAGCTCCCTCTTGAAGACAACCAGGGGTCTTCCCGTAATGCCCCTTATTGCTGATGGGAGGCTGTTGAACAGTCTTGGGTCCCGGACACTTATTGCGTTTTCACTTAGTGTACCAGTGACGCCTCTACTTTTCACCGGGGGTATGTTGCATCGCCTGCCAAGTCTTTTGCTTTCGTATGGAGTGATTGCTGTGTGCATATTAGGGACCAGTCCCTCCAGAATCTTCCGGGTGTAGATTATGATATATCTCTCTCGCCTGCGCTCTAGTGAGTACAAGTCAAGTGCTTCCAGGCACTCCCACTAATTAAGGAACTTATACGTGCAGTAAAGGTTCTCTACATTTTCTAGTTCTGCAGTTTCACCTGCCTTGAATGGGGATGTTAATGTACAGCAATATTCCAGCCTAGAGAGAATAAGTGATTTAAAAAGGATCATCATTGGCTTAGCATCTCTTGTCTTGAATGTTCTCATTATCCATCCTATCGGTTTCCTAGCGGATGTGATAGTGGCATTGTTGTGGTCCTTGAAGGTGAGGTCTTCGGACATTACCACACCCAGGTCCTTCACATTACTTTTCCGCTCTATTGTGTGATTGGAGTTTGTAGTATACTCAGCCCTAGTTATTATTTCCTCCAGTTTTCCATAACGGAGTAATTGGAATTTGTCTTCATTGAACATCATATTGTTCTCTGTTGCCCATTGGAAAACTTGGTTTATATCTTCTTGGAGCTTTGCCGTGTCCTCAATGGATGCACTCTCATGCATATCCTAGTATCGTCTGCAAAAGATGATACAGTGCTGTGCTTTACATCTCTATGTCTGATATGAGAATAAGGAACAGGATAGGTGCGAGTACTGTGCCTTGTGGGACAGAGCTCTTCACTATGGCAGCATCTGATTTTATTCTACCACTACTCTTTGTGTGCGAATGGTTAGAAAGTTGAAGATCCATCTGCCTACTTTGCCGGTTATCCTTTTAGCACGCATTTTGTGTGCTATTACACCATGGTCGCACTTGTCAAAGGCTTTTGCAAAGTCTGTGTATACTGCATCTGCATTCTGTTTGTTCTCCATTTCATCTAGGACCATATCATAGTGGTCTAGCAGTTGCGAAAGGCAGGAGCGACCTGCTCTGAGACTATGTTGCCCTGGGTTATGTAATTTTTGGGAGTCCAGGTGGTTTGCTATCCTGCTTCTTAGAACTCTTTCAAAGATTTTTATGATGTGGGACGTTAAAGCTATTGGTCTATAGTTCTTAGCTACTGCTTTGCTGCCACCTTTATGGAGTGGGGCTATATCTGTTGTTTTTAGTGACTGGAATCTCGCCTGTGTCTAAGCTCCTTCTCCATAGCATACTTAAGGCCCGTGAGAGGGGTTTCTTGCAGTTTTTAATGAACACCGAGTTCCACGAGTCTGGGCCTGGGGCTGAGTACATGGGCATGTCGATGGCTTTCTCAAAGTCCAGTGGAGTTAGGGTTATGTCATAAATCTGGCCTACATTGGCAGGGTTTTGAGGCTCATTCATGAAAAAATTGTTTGGATTGTCTGTCTTTAAACTGGTTAGTGGCTCTGGTGGCTAAAGCTCCCGCTTCACACACGGAGGGCTCGGGTTCGATTCCCGGCGGGTGGAAACATTCGACACGTTTCCTTACACCTATTGTCCTGTTCACCTAGCAGCAAATAGGTACCTGGGTGTTAGTCGACTGGTGTGGGTCGCATCCTGGGGGACAAGATTAAGGACCCCAATGGAAATAAGTTAGACAGTCCTCGATGACGCACTGACTTTCTTGGGTTATCCTGGGTGGCTAACCCTCCGGGGTTAAAAATCCGAACGAAATCTTATCTTATCTTATCTTATCTTACTGCGATTTCTGTATCTCGCTCATTTCTTCGTTGTCGTCTGTGTAGGATCCGTCTTGTCTGAGCAGGGGCCCTATACTAGAAGTGGTTTTTGACTTGTTTTTGGCATATGACTTGGACCATTAACTGGTATTAAACCGAAACATCGTCTTAAGTTTCAGTCTCCTATGTGCTGGTTATCTGTGTATTGTCAATATTATAATGAGATATAATACCGACAAATTTATTAGAAAGACATGTGCAACAGTTAGGTATTTTTGAGGCTTCTTAAGTCGAATACAGAGGAGGCAGCAGGAGCAATAGAGATGTAAAGACGATGCAATCAATCCATTACCATCGAAGACGTAATTTTGAGGTGGTCAGTCCCTCATCCTGGAGAAGAGTTCTGTTCCATAGTCTGCAACAATGTGAAGCTGATGCAATAGAATGGTGACTTATAAACCCTACCGGGCCACCAGGCCCGGTGGCCTGGTGGCTAAAGCTCCCGCTTCACACACGGAGGGCCCGGGTTCGATTCCAGGCGGGTGGAAACATTTCGACACGTTTCCTTACACCTGTTGTCCTGTTCACCTAGCAGCAAATAGGTACCTGGGTGTTAGTCGACTGGTGTGGGTCGCATCCTGGGGGACAAGATTAAGGACCCCAATGGAAATAAGTTAGACAGTCCTCGATGACGCACTGACTTTCTTGGGTTATCCTGGGTGGCTAACCCTCCGGGGTTAAAAATCCGAACGAAATATTTTACCACGGGTGGATATTGAACTCGTGCCGAGCGAGTCGTAAAACTCCAGGCAAGCGCGTGAACCACTGGGCCAGCTGGCTGGAGTTTTACGACTCATTCACCACGAGTTCAATCCGCGTCCATGGTATGGTTTGTTTGCAATCGTGTCATTACGATTTCGTGAGTCATGGTGACTTATATACTGTTAAAGGTGAGGCACAGATAATCTTGACAGGAAAGGAATGCCCCTCCCCCCCCCTGGTAGCAACAAACTTACTGGGTAGGTCCCTCTCAACTCCAACTGTTGTCACTCGTAACTAATGGTCAGGCAAAAAAGTTATCGAAGATGTTCTCTGACATTATGTATGTATGTACGTAAAGGAAGTGCGGCCGAAAGCAACAGCCTGGTTTATCAGTAAGTTTATTTAGGTACAGGTACACATAAGAGCAATCATTATACATAGTTTTAACATATGTGTAAATTGTCTAGGATAACCCCAAAAAGTCAGATAGTGACATATTTCCAGTGTAATATTTTAATATTTAAGGCTTAGCAGTAAGTTACAGTAGAAATCAGTCATGGATATAACTTTAACAATTTAAACAGCTAAGACCTAAGGCTCAGGGCCGGAAAGTTTCCAATTAACCTGTCCTAACTGACTGCATGTTGTACAATATTCTGTTTCTATAAAGTTAAAGTAGGCGCCACAAGAACTCTCTCCTCAGCGCCTGCGTACTGCTTTACACATGTATACAACTCTTCAATGCGCAGCTTATTTCTATGCTTCAATAAAGGCTTAAAACACACATTTACATACCTTATTTTAGACAAAAAATAAACCAAGTTATACTCGTTTTGTTTAAGTAAGTTATGTAGTTATTTTAATGTGTAATTATCATTGTAAATCTCCCAACAGCGACTTCAGGAAATAAAACGCAGGTTGGAAAACGGATGCGGACTATTCGAAGCCATTCACGGGACCATGGGTGGGTCAGTCATGTTTTGAATGTTGTGTGAGAGAGGCTATGTCTTCATACCTCTGGATGTTTTAGTTCATTTACACATGAACGTAAGTACAATGACCTCATTTTATTGTAGTAATATATGTGTTACATGTTACGCTGACCAGCTGTAGCGTGAACTGTGTCGTTAGCTTCGAAAAAATGAGAATTAATGACAACTGGCCACTCAAAGTGAATGAAGGACAATGTTGGTTATGTTTTTCTTAAGTTTGAGGAAATGAGTCCTACGAATATGTATATTACTTTATTAATTATATATACATCAGTATTCTTGCCGGATAATATAGAGATCAGGTTCATTTGAAAAGTCATACATTCTGTTTAATACTACAAACATGCTATCTATTTTCCGGGACAAATTTTAATTTCTTGTCCAAATTGTTATTTTGTAAGATATCAGCAACAATATTATTTTGGGGCGAGTAGCACACGAAGGCCAATCATCGGGTAGTATTGACTCCTGGACCATCACAGTGAATGTAAACAAAGATCGATTGTAAACAAAGGCACTCCAGTCCCACATCTACCGCTGGTGGATTAAGGTTAAGTTAAAGTAGGGCATTTTGGGTTGGTTTCACTACGTTAGGTTATGTTTGTTGCATTGCACAACTTATTGAAACAGTGTCCATGACAAAACCAACACTATTGGACTTTTTTTTAGGAATTCATTATTACCAAACTCTCAATGGATTTCGAAGAACCTCCTCAAGGGAGGCTGCCTTGATGCAGATACTGAACTTTTTTTTTGTTATAACTGAATTTATCCTTCCCTTTCTTGGACCAAATCCAGGTGCTATATGGCCCATTAACATTAATAAAATCTTGCAAACCTACATGAGGGGGTTGTCATAAATGGAAACCCCAGTATTAATAACATAACTGAAGTGCTGCAGTAGGCCTACTGGCCCCGTGGTAGACAGGTTCAGCTTACACCCAGTCACACTTTAATATACCAGTCCATCCCATATTTAAAACTGCTCAAATAGCTCACTACAGTGGTATTACCTAGGAGTTTTTTTCCACTTACAGTATCTACAACTCTTGCCAGACCTATACTAATCAATATATTCCGATCTAAATTTGTCAAACTTAAATTCATTGCAGCAAGTCCAGTCTTTGCTAGATATTTTCAGCACATTATTTAAATTTTCTTTATTTTGGTTTCCATTTGTATACCTCAGCCTTACTAAAGAGTGCATATTCAGTACATTCAGTCTGTCTTCATAGCAAAGGCTTCTGATACTTGGGATCAAGTTTGTT
Source organism: Cherax quadricarinatus (assembly GCF_038502225.1). Classification (NCBI taxonomy): domain Eukaryota; kingdom Metazoa; phylum Arthropoda; class Malacostraca; order Decapoda; family Parastacidae; genus Cherax; species Cherax quadricarinatus. The sequence continues at coordinate 18,247,263 of NC_091371.1, read as the reverse complement.
GTCATCTTTTGTTATATATTTTCTAGTACATTTATGTCCGTTTTGTAATACAGAGACCAGAACTGAGCAGTATAATCATAATGAGGTCTTACCCAATGAAAATAAGTGTCACTCTTGACTTATGGGGGTTGTCCTAAGTAATTTACACTGATAATTGTATTTGTGTACCTGTACCTAAATAAACTTACTAAGTATAACCCTAGGACTTGTATTATTTATACTTCTTGATGGGAAGCCATGTATTCTGTTAACTTTATTACAAACATTTATGCAATGCTGTCTTAACTTAAATTTGCTGCTAACCAGAATTCCCAAGTGTCTTTTTGCATTCAGTGTGACTAAGATCTACAGTATTGTAATTATAAACATTTTATTAGTACTTGTATTCATCTACGTTAGTTTAAATTGCAGAAAATAGTTTTCATGTGGGTACAGTATGCTTACATACTTAAATACATATACGTATACAATGTACAGAGGTTAGTGGCTCAAAGGCAGTGCCGTTGATTCACAACCAAAGGCAGATTTCCTTACACCTCTTGCCCCTGTTCACATAGTAAATAGATAACTGGGTGTTAGCTGACTTTTGTGAGATGCATCCTGGGGGAAGACAGTCAAAGGATCCTTGTGAAAATAAACCACATTTATTGTCTTACATATCTTATCCTGGGTTACTAAGCCTTTGGGTTAATAGTTCAAGTAAAGTCATCTTATTCCATGTATTTAGTTGTAATTACCTATTTGTAGCTACAGGATCAGATATATTTTTGTGGTATCCCATTATTATTTTTTTCATCATAATTTTTCAAAATTGTCAGTTGTAACTACCTCATTGTTTAATTTATTCCATTCTTTATCTCCCCCCTGTTTGCAAAGGCTGGTTTTTCCATATTCCTTCAGCTTCATTTTTTTTTTATGTATGATTTCAGAATATCTTTTGAATTGAGCAAGATGTTGAAAGTTCAGTTTATAGAGAACAGCAAATGATAAGATTATTGATAAGATAGTATGGCCAAACATTTCTGATAAAAACACAAAGCCAAATTCTAAGTATTTTAAGTCTATGAATGTAGAATAAGTTTCACACAAAAAAGTATTGATATGTGCCCATGTGTAACTTCAAATGTCTTGTGATAAATCTTTCCCCCATGAGAGCCTGCAGTTGTAAGCAGCAGTAATTTAGCCCTGGCAACAAATCTCCACATGGCAACTGTCTGAGCCCTTGGCCTGAGCAAAATAGCAACTTGATGGCTTGTACTGTATGGTTTTAACAACCTTAAACTTGTATGATATGCGTATGTGCAGTACTTTCTCAATATTTATGGTATATCAGGCCCATTGAATTGTTGATGAATAAAAGGTTGGACAAATTTGGTAGGGTGTGTGAATTAGGAAATTAAGCGTGAACCTAGAAGAGAGCAGGGTGATAACAACAAAAAATCTTGACAATGAAAGATTGGATATCGGATTGAAAGTATGGAGGAAGTGAATGTACTTAGATATTTGGAATTGGACATGTCTTCAGATGGGCCAAAGAAAGATGAGGTGAACCATAGAATAGAGAAGGGGGGAAAAAGCAGTGTGTTTTGGCATCCATAGAAAGAAAGCTTATTAATGGAGGGAAAAAATGAAATGTACCACAGTATAATGGTACCAACAATTTATATGGGTGTGAGGCATGGGCTTTGAATGTTAGAGTGAGGAGGCTTGAGGCAGTGGATATGTTGTGTTTGAGAGCAAAAAAAGTTAGACATGAATTAGAGGTTCCTCTGCTGCTGTCCCCAATAGAAACCTTTATGAAACCTTTATGTGGCCTGGTGGCTAAAGCTCCCGCTTCACACACGGAGGGCCCGGGTTCAATTCCCGGTGGGTGGAAACATTTCGACACGTTTCCTTACACCTGTTGGCCTGTTCACCTAGCAGCAAATAGGTACCTGGGTGTTAGTCGACTGGTGTGGGTCGCATCCTGGGGGACAAGATTAAGGACCCCAATGGAAATAAGTTACAGTCCTCAATGACACACTGACTTTCTTGGGTTATCCTGGGTGGCTAACCCTCCGGGGTTAAAATTCCGAACGAAATCTTATCTTATCTTATGAAATATTGTTGCTCTGTTCCCTGTCGTCAAAAGTGTATTTATACTAATGGTGAACACTGAACATTATGATAGGAAGCCCTGTGACAAACCTTTTATAATAGGAACCATGCAATAAAAACTCTTGTTTCACTGAAATATATAATTTATACATTTTCTTCATTAATAAATAATGTGCTTTTGGAAGATGTGTACATTTTTTTACTGTATTTATCATTATTTTTTAATTGCTCACAGACAGTATTTGCAATTTACTTGCTTTACTTCTAACTTTTAAATTATTGAATCATAATTGTTGAATAAAGGTATCATCTCTTTACATAGAACTGTATTACCAGTAGTAGGGTGCTGTCTGAACTTTAACAGTATGCTAGTGTATATTGTAGTATCTCCTTTAAATATACTACTACTTTTCAATGTATATCTGTTTCTGAATATTCTAAACAGACACCAAAAATTTGTTATTTTAGGTGAGGCTATGTTATTTTAGCCTTAATTATTTTAGATCAGGTGGGTGATGAACCAACATTACTTAATTCATTGTGCTGTAATGGCAGAACTTCCAACAATGTGAATGTATCATAATAGGGGTATAAAATGCCGACAAGTTGATGAGTAAGAAACGTGCAACAGTTGGGTATCTTTATTGTTGGTGTTTCACCTGCACTACAGGCTTCTTCAGTTGAAATACAGAGGTGATTAAAATTCTGAAGACATCAAAAGTTATAGAGACAAAAATTTGAGGTGATAAATCCCTGAGACTGCAAGAAATAAGTTTAAGATATCAGTCATTCAGCCTTGGTGAGTGTTCAACTCACTGAGGTTAAAGGACTGAATACCTCAGACTTGCATCTTCTCAGGCTGAGCAATTGATCACCTTAAATTTACTTATTCAAAATTGTCTCCAGAATTTTAGTCACATCTGTATTTCAACTGAAGAAGCCTTTAACATATACTGTATATCTTATACCTTCTAACATCAGCCCATATAACGTGCCAACAAGCATGGATATAATGATAATATGCAGAACAAGCTTGATTTCAACTACTTTTTTCTCATTATACCCATAAATTTTGTTTTCCAACAAAAACTGAGCAAAACTAGGTAATTAAGGGATGCAGGTCTGTGCAGGCACCATGCTATTTCCTGGGTATCACTCGCTATGTAGTAACTACAGTTACTACTCTAATCATCCCAGGCTGTTTTCTCTTCCACAGTTAGAATAAGTGAATAGTACTAGTGAAATATTCAATTTTGGACAGAAACCTATGCTTTCTCCTGTGTTTCTTTTTTTTAACCACTTTAAAACTTTACAGTCTTGTTAAAATTTCCTTGCATTTTGGCATTTTTTTCCTTTAACATGTTGATCTTCACTATACTGTATACACATCTGGAAAATGTTGGATTCTTTTAAAGCTGAGATATCCTCTTGTGGCTGTTGTTTCCCCCCACCTCTCTTCCACCTCATCTCGAGAGAGCCTGTGCTATGATGGAATGTGAAAGAAGCGCTCTTGTCAGCATGCACACATCCCTTTCTCCTCTACTCTTCTCTACCTCATCTCCCCCACTCTTTTTGACCTCTTTTCCTTTCTTCCCCCCCCCCTCTCTCTCATTTTCCCCATTTGTATATCCCCTCTACACTTAAAACTTGAAGAAGGGTCAGGCTAAGAGTTCCATGTCATTTTTTGAGCAAAGTATAATGCTCCTGCTTTGGTTGTGAGTCTGGTCTTGCCAATATATTTTGTAAAGAGAGAATGTAAAAAAGCTGTGTAATGCAGAGGTTTGTGGTTACAGCAAGGTAATTACAGGAGAGGAATGAAGGGTTGGTGGAATACCTCAGGATCATTGCCACTGTGACCCGTTCCCAGACTTAAGACTCCTGGTTGATAATCTGATTGGATTACAGTGGTACCCCGAGTGTCGGCCACCTCCCAACTCAAACAAATATGTAAGTGTATTATTGTAAGTGCTTTTGTAAATGTATTTTTGGGGGTCTGAAATGGAATATTCTAATTTACATTATTCCTCATGGGAACAAATTCATTCAGTAACGACAGTCGAACAGCCTTCTGGAACGAATTATGGCTGAAACTCTGGGTTCCACTGTGTATGAAAAAGGGTTGTAAAGGAGAAAAGGTAGACATTTGTAGATGTATGTAGAAAATGTATAGTGAAGGTGGATATATGACAAATGAGAGAGGTTAAAAGTGGTAAAATGTGTGCAGAATAAAATAAAATGATTGTGCGAAGCATTGAAGATGCTTCAACGAATATTCATTAGTGTTGTAATTTATGAAATATCAAATAAAAATTTCTTATTGCTGTGTCCAGCTTATATAAAAATTCTGCAAGTGATAGTTGAGGAGCAGTGCATTACAGGATCATTCTGGAATCTTTTCTTGGTCTGACTTCTAGTATCACACTTCCCATTCCCTCTTAGTGTTCAGTTCAAAAGCGTGCCTTTCTCCAATGAGAATAACTCCTTTTACCTTATTTCATTCTCATAAAATTTTCACTAGATCACATGTGATACATCATTTACAACAGTTGTTTCACTTTTTTTTTTGTATAAATTGTTTCCAGTCTTGGATTCATGTATAGTTCATTTCAATTGGTTCTTTACTGTCACAACCTTTTCTTTCCATTGTTTTTACTGATGTGCATTCTTCGAGACACTTCTGTTGCAGATGAGATTACTTTCCATTTTTTGTTACTTTGTTAAATCTGCAGGCTGTTATCCCAGCTCATTTTGAAGCCTAACCCAAGATACAATACTATGATGTGATCCACAGCAGGGAGATAACACTCAGGTACCTATTAACTGCACAATGAATACTTACTCTACTTGGCCTGGACTGACCTTGGAACCTCGGTTGTGAGCCAAAAAGTACTACTGCAGTTATGAGTCACATTTCAAGTGTTTGGTATACATCACATTCTGTGGTTTCACCCCATTCCGCATTGTTCAATGTGATATGGTGCTAGCAACTTTACCTAGTATATGTAGCCGAGTTTTCAAGTAGTACTTCAGGTCACTTGCACAGCAGGTGTCAGAGGTCATACCCCTGGTGGGCTATGTACCTCCCTTAAAGGCACAGTATGTCATATCTGGCTATGTAATGGTATGAAATACCAACACAATAATGATGCATGGATGTATAGTTGTACCAAGACAACAGTGCATAAGTGTTTGCAATAAAGCGAACAGAATCCTTGGCTTTATATCAAGAAGCATATATAATAGGAGTCCTCAGGTTGTTCTTCAACTCTATATATCCTTGGTTAGGCCTCATCTAGATTATGCTGCACAGTTTTGGCCACCGTATTACAGAATGGATGTAAATGCTCAGGAAAACGTACAAAGGAGGATGACAAAGTTGATCCCATGTATCAGAAAACTTCCCTATGAGGATAGACTTAGGGCCCTGAATCTGCCCTCTCTAGAAAGATGTAGAATTAGGGGGGATATGATTGAGGTTTATAATTGGAAAACAGGAATAAATAAAGGGGATGTAAATAGCGTACTAAAAATATCTAGCCAAGACAGGACTCAGCAGTGGTTTCAAGTTGGAAAAATTCAGATTCAGGAAGGATATACGAAAGCACTGGTTTGGTAATAGAGTTATGGATGAGTGGAACAAACTCCCCAGTACAGTTATAAAGGTTAAAATATTGTGTAGTTTTAAAAATATGTTGGATAAATACATGAGTGGGTGCGTGTGGGTGTGAATTGGACCTGGCTAGCTTGTGCTACTAGGTCAGATGCCGTGCTCCTTCCTTAAGTGAATGTGACCTGACCTAACTAGGTTAGAAGACTTGGACCTGCCTCGCATGGGCCAGTAGGCCTGCTGCAGTGTTCCTTCTTTCTTATGTACCTTTATTGAGGTTTCGTTCATGCAGTGGGCTTTATCAAAACGCTTGATAAAGCCTGCTGCGTGGGTGAAATGTTGCCATAAAGGTTTCATATAATCTCCATTCTCTCACCATCCGAGTTGAGCATCACATTACCTTCCATTTAGCATATTATTATTATTATAATCAAGGGGAAGCGCTAAACCCGGAGGATTATACAGCGCCTAGGGGGGGATGTGGAAGGCATTCAGGCTTAATTCGGGGAACTGGAGCAGATCCAATTCCCTAAATCAAGAGCCCCTCACCATCAAGGAACCTTCCTTGAGGGGTCCATTTAGCATAACTGTAATCGGTTTTGGGGTACACCTCCCCAACCGTGGCCAGGTCCCAGATCAGGCTTTCTATTTGCTGGCTTGACTAACTAGGCTGTTAGTACCAACCGCACGCAGACCAACGTATACACTACAGCCTGGCTGATCAGGAACTTATGAAGTTCCCATTTAAAGACAGCCGGAGGTTATAGACAATTTCTCTTACGCATGAATAGGTCTTGAGTCTTAGTCCTCTTAAGGAGTTTTCTCGTAATGGATGCATCGCTCCCCTGCTTTACAAAGGAGGCATTTTGCCAAGCCAAAATTTTTCCAGGAGTAGGTTATGACGTATCTTTCGCATCTGCGTTCCAAGGAGTACAGTTAAAGGGACTTTAAGCATTCCCAGTAATTCAGAGGCTTGACTGAATTTATACAAGCAGTAAAAGTTCTCTGTACATTCTCCAGCTCCAATTTCACTTGCCTCGAACGGGGCCCCTGTTCGCTATTTTCTGCCTTTTCCATCTCTCCCTTTCTTCTTAAATTTTCATCTTCATTCCCATGCCACAGGTTGACGTTTCAATCCTCTTCCCTGCCCAGTGAGAGGGTAATTAGTTTTTGTTCATACTATGTAAGTACCGTATAGACTAGGGTAGCAGCACAGTGCCGATATATCCAATTTTGCTAAATAGACAAGCGTGTGTTCTTGTTAGCAGGAGGGCCACGAAGACAACCACAATCACCACCTCTGAAAAGCTCGTCTGTGCGAAGCCTGTTCTCACTACATAACGAGTGTATTGTTTTAAAAAGGCTCCTGTGTATCACACCCGCTGCCAGACTGTATCCTCCTGTTTATATAATTAGATTATTTTTTTGTGGTTAACTATATAGATTTGGAAAATTTAGACTGAGTTATAATAGTTTAGCACAAAATAAATAATGCTTTAGTTTGTTTAAATTGTTTGGAAATACGGAGATAAATGCGTTATAAAGCGAGCAGTATTTGGAGGACGGGTGGTTGGTGTTGGTTTAGTTCTGGAGGCTAAGCAGAAACATAACTCACCCACAGTTATGTGACACGCAACACCAATAACACCTGTGTTTATTTTCACACTTCTTGCAGCTTTTTTTTTTTTTTACGTGTAATAGGATGCTTTATCTTTTATATGTAGTCTGAGGTTCGGTGGTTGTCAATTAAACTGTTACCTCGTCCTTCCCGCATGCTTGTGCAATTGTAAGTCAGGTTTTCAGATACTGATAGCTTTAATTAATTGTGTGCATTGTGTGCTCTTCGTTTCAATATGGCTGCATCATCTCATTATAGAGGCGAGTGTAGTTTAGGTTAAGGTAGCACGCGCTATGATTGATTGTAAGTCAGTATTGAGCTGCTCAGATGAATGTTGTTGGCTGTGTAAATTCTCCAACGGAGACATTTATATTGTGTGTCTACGGGAAGAATTTTTTTTCTAATGTCCCCAAAGAAAGATCCCAACCTAACATAATCTAACCTACATTTTGAGCTAAATACGATTTTTTTTGGGGGGGAGGGTTAACATTTTCTAGGTAATAGAAGCAAATACTTTTTCTCCATATGCCTAAAATACGTATAACTTTCCATTATGCAACCCATTTAATATTGTAGAATTTACATACTAAAAAAATCTAGCAGCTAAAGTAAATACTGTATTAAACCAGAAACACTTTTTTTTATCAATTTGCACACAAAACTAATGTTGCAAAACATTATTATGCACTGTAAACTAAAAATTATCACCTAACTCCGTCGAACAGCTTAATTAAGTAAATGTTAACCGATTATTTTGTAGTCTCCATATCGCTTCCACGTTTCCAGAAGGAAAATTTGAACGCTAGAAAATTCTTCCAGAAGCTGAGATAAGCTATAAGCCGGACACTATTGGAGAACATGTTAAATAAAACTAGAAAAAAGCAGGGGCACCGTGGGCATTATTGTGTCGATATACGTGGGGCTAGATTATTTAACATTTTAACAGAAACTTTTTCTGTTAAAATGTTAGTAAGTGTACAAGTCTTCAAGAGTAAACTCGCTTAAGTACCTCCGCCTAGTACCGGATCAACCAAGTTGTGATGAATATGTGCACCAGCAGCAACATCCTGGTTGACCAGGAAAGCACCAGACAAGCCTGGAGGATAAATATACATAATTATCTATCGAAATACACTGGTGGCACTACTTCCAACATCTGCACACTGAAAGCTCTCCTTAGGCGATCAGGAGCCCCCTTTAAAGAAGTCAAGATGACGCACGTATTATGAAATGGTGTATTTCATTGGGGTGACTAGTTAATGATCCAAGTCGGACCGAAACGTCGTCAAAAATTGAATTCTCAAATATGTGGGTTATTTGTGTATTTTTAGGTCCTCTCTTAAAAAAAAAAAACATTGCATCAAGTGTGAACTTGTCCCTATAAATCGCCTTGTATTAGGCAATCCCACGGCCCTTTTAATTGAAATACAAGCCACCAGGAAACTTGACACAATCCTGCAAACTTTTTGATCAAGCTGTGTTTCCCACGTGGGAATGCAAGCTGCAAGAACCAATAGTTGAGTAGAAAGCTTATGTTCTTTTTTTGACGTAAGTTTGTAATATAGCACAAGAGGTGATATGATTCGTGCTGGAGACAGGTTTTGGGATTACGGAGGATTGGTGTAAGCACCAGTGCTGCTGACGTTTTTTTTTATTATTGGTATATATTCACGGGGAAAGCTAAATCCATAAGAATCATGCGATGCCTAGGAAATGGGACAATCAAGTTTGATCCGAGGAAGGAAAGGGTAGCTGTAATTCATAAGATCAAGGGTTCTTTATCGACATCAAAGCACCCCCGCACTTGAAGGGATTTTTTTTTATTTTGTGTTTAGGGGAAGCGCTAAACCCATAGGGGTCATACAGCGTCTGAGAATTGGGAGGCAATAGGTTCGATCGAAGGAAGGGGAGGAATTGTCCAATTTCTTGGATCAAAAGCCCCCCTCACCATCAAGGAACTTCCATGAGAGAATTTACTAAAGAGCTAGTAAGTTACCATTTACAGTGTTCTGTGTCCGACCGGCTTCCGTATGTTGGCGCTCAGTTTTCACACTGGTATAATTAAATCCTCTGCTCCATAAATATACCCGCACTTGAGCTTCTAAGCATATTCCAAATTTACTTACATAGTATTGAAATAATGTTTATTATAAACCCATTTCTAGGGAAGAGTAACGAGCATGTTAATACATACGGGTGTTAATGGAAGATTTTCGTAGTGTATACTACAAGTGTACAGGTCAGCGTCAGGGGTAGGGATTTGTGGGCCTGGCACACGCAGGTACTCACTCGTGCGTAGCCAGTTATTCCAGGTAGCTTGTGTTGTGTGTGGGGAGGGGAGGTAGTCGTAGCTGTTTAGACTAGGGTGCTGTATAGTGTGTAAAGAGGGGAGGGAATAGCCACAAATACTAAGGTGTGAATTGGTGCGCAGCTTACCACCCCTTCCCCTTCCCTTCCCTTCCCTTCCCTTCCCTTCCCTTCCCTTCCCTTCCCTTCCCTTCTCTCTTCTCTTCTCTTCTCTTCTCTTCTCTTCTCTCAAGAGTGTCTCCTCGATGCCGGGTGAGGTGCTTTTGAGTCAAGGAATTGGACCTAACCTCCCATTAGGTCGAACCCGATTATAGGTTTTGAGATTTATTGCAGCAGTTGACCAGGTTACCAAAAATCTAAAGGGTAAATTAGTAAGATATATGTTAAGAAATAATGTGTAGACAACATTACAAGTGTTGCTTTAGATACAGCACATTGTAAATAAATTTCGTAACATTTTGCAAAATAAGACTGTATTTGATTCAGATAAATGATGGAAATTTACAAAGGTTAGTAATGACTAAAAGGCACAACAGAGCTACGGATGGAGTTAGTATCACCAAAGGCATATGAAATGTTTGTACTGAAATAGCCTTATGACGGAATGTTCACTCACATAATGGGTGGTACTTTACAGTGAATTTGTTCCTCAAGACAAAATATATAATATGGCTCAGATATATACACTAGCATCGTGTCGAGTTTATATTGATATGTTCTTTCACGTACAGGCTCCATACCAGCCCTTCATTTATGTCCTAATTGGTTCTTTGATTGTTCCTGAAAGTAGTTCTTTGGTTAATTAATTTGTATGCCCTCTGCAGTGAAGCTGCTTATGACATCTATCGGTTTAACACTTTCCCATAATAATAATAATAATAATAATAATAATAATAATAATAATTATAATAGCTACATTTATCGAACACCATCCGCTGTACAGAAGATTTCAAGTTGATTTTGTTGAAGTATCCAACTTTGTCCTGAAAAGTGCCACCTCGAGGCACCATTGTTTATTAGTATATAAATGATTGTATCGAGGCTTATCCCGTTTATCAGCAAGCCTGTCTTCGCATATCTGGTCGCTTTTAAGCTAGACCCTCGTGCTGCCAGGTGAAGGAAACTGAATTTAGGAGCTTGGCATTTAGAATGTGGGTAGGGGCGTGCGCAAGTATGTTCACTCAACCATTCAAATGACATTTAGTGTGCCATTATGGGTTATTTATTAGACGGCTGGTCCAGACGACTCTTTGTTCCTGTGTCGAGTCTATAAGGTCGCAGCCCACGAAAGCTAACTACTTTGTAAATATTAAACATAACAGTGTATGGGACACTGGTCACTGGTACAACGAACCCAAATGACGACAGTAAAACAGCAGTTAATGAGTACTGCATATTTCAGCCTCACACTGAAATAAGCAGCATTAATATTGCTTGGTTTAGGCAAGCACCAGACAAGTCTGGCCCAAGGCCGGGCTGTCGAAGTAGGAAAACTCTCGAACCTATCATAGGAGTCTATATGGGCTTGTTTGTGTCACTGTAAGTTCTTTTCATTTTTTATTAAAGAATTTGAACTACTGGGCAACTTTTTGAGTGTTCGGCAGGTTGTGAGGAAACCAGGTAGCAAGCAGGGTTGAGTGAAAGCTGAGTGAAAACGTATAATGAGGATGAAGAGTCAGAGAGGCTGGCAGGTGATGAGGTACCCAGGTGGAGTGAAAGTTGTGTAAACGTGTAATGAGGATGATCGGTGAGTGGGTGGCAGGTGTGAGGTAGTAAGGTAGAGTGAAAGTTAAGTGGAAACTCGTAGTGAGGATGAGCAGTGAGAGAGAAGCGTCCACCCTGCTAGGCACCCCACCACTTCTATTGATTATCCTACCTCCCTCTGCTTTCCTTCTCTCCTACCCCAGCACGCCCTCGTCAACTTGTATAGTGAGCATTCGGCTCCAAACGAATTAGGCCACGACAGTGTACTGTATGTTCACCCTCCGCCATTACCATACTCTCCGTTTATGTAATTATTAATGATGTAGTTTATTGCCGATTACAATACCTAAATTTAGGTCGATTATCGTTACAGTAGCATGACCTACTTTCTTGTTCTAATGATTAGTAGGAAATATGAAGCAGCGTAGATCGTTCAAAAATAGACGAACTGATATACATCTGAAAATGATGTATTATGAGGACTGGTTGCTCACCCATTGCCTATTCTCATGTCTTCTCACTATTCCTCTCTGTGCTCCCTGCTAGCCAGTTTATGCATGACGAGACTAGCCGGGCGGTGTTGGCTAGTCTAGGCTCCCCATCCTTGCACTGACCAGATTAACCTTAAAGAGAAATACTTCACATGATCCTGCTTCATCTCTGTATTCATATTGTGCTATCGTTTTTTTTTTAAACTGCACCTTAGTATTATACAGTAAACCTTTGTTTCTGTGCTGTACATAAATCCACGCAATCTCCTATTGTTGCCTTTTTTAATCCATTGACCGCTTTTTATACTTTTTTTTTATTTCTGTGCTCTTCATACCTGTAACGGTGTTATTTTTCCCCTGAATCCGTCGAGAGAATTTAAAGTGGCGAGCGAGAGAACTGGGGGGAAGGGGGTCACCTGGTGGAGAGGTTGGTAGTGGGCTACATGGTAAACGGGGTACATGATAGTCTGCTAGGATTAAAACCTATTTACTGCACAGGGCTAATTAAGGCCGCTGTCTATCTAAACAGTACCAAGAATATTTATTTTTTTTATAATATAGTTTAAAGTAAACTTGGTGTATGTACGCTGATATATATTCACCTCTCGGTATATACTAAAAAATGCACATATCTTTGGGTGTACTGTATATACCCCGGGATGCATATTGTACACCTGGGTGTGTATATCCCGGAGGTGTATACCTCAGAGTATGTACACTGAGATGCACATCTCGGGGTATCCATATACAGGGGCACACAGCATGGTGTATATACTATCGTGATGGTATGTGAAACGGGTCATCCCAACTCGGAGCAACCTAGTAGATTCTCAACAATTAAGGTGCTAACAAGTAGGGAGCTTCCTGCACCAGCCGGACCTGCTCTCACTGGGTGGCTGACAAGTGTTTGCCTAGTTGTAATTTGAAGGGATCGTTTCATAGCTCCGGGCCCCGCCTCTTAATATCGATCAATTTCGCTGATTTCTGGCCTGAATGGTCCGATCATATATACTCTTAAGACTGTGTATGGTTTAAAAAGTATACACAGTACGTGTATACATGGGAAAAACAGATAACAGTAGCATCCATGAGCAATATCGAGGTTATTTGCCGAAAAAAAAGCAAGCTACCTCAAATTCTGTCTAGGCAGTTGAGATTATAATGGTATAGAGTCTATACATACTATTATTCAACGGATAAGCGAGGTGTGCAACTTTGTATCTACAGACACAGAGTTTACTTCAATCACTATTTTAGGGATTAAAATACTCTTCGGTCTTAGCGACTCACGTACAACGGATAGGCTTCGTACCTGACAAGCTGCGGTGGGAGGGGGTGCATGTATCCTCAGTGGATAGGCTTCAAACCTAACGAGTTTTGGTGGGTGGTGCTCTCGTATCTTCTCTTGCCTCTGCTTCTACTGCCATCTATACCATTTATAACTTCGTAACATTTGCCTCGTTACTCTAGCGACTCTTATCTTGACTCACCGCACCCTCATCTGTTGTTTTCCTTTAAAAGGAGGTTCCGTCATGCTAGGGAAGAGCTCTTGATCTAAGGAATTGGAACCCTCTCCATCCTTGGATCAAACTTGATTACTTATCATTCCTCGGGCTGATGTATCACTTCCCCTCGATAATAATTACCTTTACAGGTTTTTTTAGGCTGCTTTATTTAAGTATCGGTGTTCATCGCTATTCGAGAGGTTCTGAGGATCAAAATCAGAAGTTGTGTGGATTTTAAACTATTAATTCCCCCCTCATTTAATCTCGATAGTCAATAACCACAGATCTGTACATACACGATCTGAGTAACACGTGTACTCAATACTGTATTTGGTATATGTGCTATATGGACATTTTTTTCAGCTTGTTTTTTGTTGGTTTGTTGAGTACGTGAGGTGAATGCATGTGGCGGCCCTCGCTGCCGTGTACAAATAATGCTCCTGAAATACCACAGGAAAAGTTAAGGGTGAAGTGCTCGGCAGAGAATCACTCCTCTGGGATTTTTCACGCTTGTGACATCACCCGCTCCGGAGCTTCCCCCCCTCCCCCTTTTCTCTATCTCTCTTCTCCTCTCTTTAGTTGTGTAGTTAGTCTGATAGTTTCTGAATGTATTTTTAAAGCTACAGACAGTTTTAATATGTGCTGTATTACTATTGTAATAGTTGAATTAATTTGCAAGGGTATAATTGACAAAACACATGAAGGGTACAGGGTAAAAGCAGTTATGTGCGAGTTAGTGCTTTCATTTGCTCTTAGTTAATTTTTTGAATGTTGAGATAATCCAAGTGCGAAATAGTTAAGAAATGATTTATTGCTGAAGGAATATGCCATTTAGAAAGTTACAGCTTGAGGGAAACTGATGGTGACTGCCCATCTTGTGGTATAATAGCTGCGTTCTGACAGAAAAGTAGAGTTACGTGGAAGATATTCAGAATATTAGCTTGACTGAAATAAAGCGTTACTGAAGGGTGCACGTAAATCAACCTACGGTCTTCAGCCCTGTCCAAAAACGGAAAACAGGATGAGAATCAGGCCATCCAAAAGTGTAGTGTATACTCTAGGTGAGAGCGAAATCTTGGCTCGTATGGTTTAAAAAAAACAGCCACTGCTATCGATTAAGCTATGCTCCTGAATGTTATAAGCCTCTTGGCTGCTTTGCTGACATTGTGCAACACTGGGTTCTTCATAGACATTGCTGAGTAAAGTTAGACCTAATCATATCTACTTCATTGCAAAGTGCTGAGTCACTTGCACATAGTTTCCATCTCATCCTTATAGAGAGCAACGTTGTATTTCTTAATATAAATACAGCTAAAAGCGTCCATGCTTCCATACAACCTAAAACGTGATTTGGTAATGTCCCGGGCAGGATCAAAACGTCATCCAGTTTTCATTTCGAATTTGTAGATTGTAAGTTGTCCCATCCCCACGATATTGTGAATTTTAATTTTCGTAAAGCTTAAGTATGTGACGTATGCCTTGAACTTCATCAAATAACAACTGAAATAATCATGTAAATTTGGACGCTCTAGACTAAGGGGAAACAGGTAAGTCGGGGATACTGCGTCGATGTGATCAAGCTTTTCTTTTCACTCAAGCGTCAGTAGTTAGTATCTGGCGCTTTGAATATCATTTTCCGTGTTTTCTTGGTAGCAAGTGCAACGTACCATCTCTCACCCCCAAGCAGACAACACATGAGCGGAACTGATGTACATCAGGGCAGTGGGTGTCTCCTATCTTGTACAAGTAAGGTTTACATAGCGAAGACACTAGAAATGTCAACGGTCGCGTGGCACATGCACAGAAGCACAACCAGTGGATCCCCACAGAAATCCCGGGTGGACCGAGGATGATATTGGATAAAAAAAAAATAGCCCTGTCCATTAAGGTACTGATACATCATGAACCGGTAATCTTGCTAATGGTAAGTCGTCGATAAAGCTAGACTGGAAAATAACATGCAGTGAACTTCCACTGCCAAAAATTTCAGTCATCTGACGTATCATTCTTTGGAGGCCAGGACGTTGTCGATGTGAGCACGGTGTTAACATACTACTAATAATACGTAGTAACACTAATGAACTAAATTGTGCAGTATATCCTTGTATGAAGAAAAGAGCAACACTAACACGGTGGTCAATAGAGAAGTATTGCTGGGACCATCCTTGACCATAGATATGGCCAAGAAAGGAAATTGAGGACACAGTATAGGCGAGATTAAGAAAGGAAATTGTGCGAACACACTATAGTGTGTGGACATTATGAATGCGGCTAGTGTGTTAAGAGAAGAAACATGTAGAGATGAAACATCTGCAGTAATGTAGACAAAAGTGGTGTGCAGGTGGGACTGGTAGAGGTATGTGGAAGCCTCTTGGCGAGTCTTAAAATGTTTGTGACCTGCTCGTGCAGCATGCAAGACTGTTAAAGATGAGCAGTCACTTGGAGTACTCCCTGACCACCCTTGTCTGCTGCTGGTGTGGAGGACATTACTCACGTTCCTACCTGACCACACTGTCTGAGGGAGCTGATGGTGTAAAAGACTAAGGGAGAAACGGGTATGGAGTGCATTAATTCTCACTTGTATATGAAAACAATACATTTTGCCCAGCGCTGTATGACCCTTGTGGGTTTAACGCATAGTTTTGATTGTAATATACATTTTCCCAGTACAACATGAATGACATGGTTGTGCTCTCTAACACCAGTTTCACATTGGGTTTGAGTGGTCAGTGGAAAATAAATCCTTTCACGACGAGGGGAGCTGTTAATATGAACTGCATTGAAGTCCAGTACACTGAATGACACCAGCGCCCACACATGGAAACTCGTAACATGTAAAATGAAAATGAGTATTCCTTTTATTTTGTATCTAATATTACATATTTTGTATCTAATATTACATATTTTGTATCTAATATTACATATTTTGTATCTAATATTACATATTTGGAAAGCCCTAAGTATGCACAGAGTAAAGGTAAGAGCGTTAAATAATTTTACAATTTTAAGCACTTCATAACGTATGGGCACGCCTTCTAACGCCTATTAATCTAGCAGTAAATGAGTACCTGTGTGTTTAGCAGACTGTTGTGAATCGCATCATGGAGAAGAGGATCAAAGAACACCAATGGAAATAGCAACACTTATTTGTTTTCTTGGGTTATCCAGAGTTATTAAATATCCGAGGTTAATGATCCGAATAAAACCTTTTAACTGCTTGAACCAGCACTGCTATAAATGACGATTACTCTTTTGTCACAGAGACCGAGGGTGGTTTCTCATTTAACTATTGTCAGAAATATATTTTCCTCTGCTTCCATACTTATGTTTAATGTAAATTCCATACGTTAGGGATTTTGACACGAGCAGTGACGTGAGCATATATTTTTGTAGATTGTCAGGTGAGTGGGTCTCATTAGGCTGAGGTGCTTAGCCTGACAAAAAGTACTCCGGGGAGGTTATGCTTGGTTTCTTGGCCGCTGGCAAACCTTCAAGTATTGCTTCACGAACAGTTGTGGTTACTGTACCAGTGTGTTTAATGTAGCGTAGCATCATAAGTGTTTGCTATTAACTAAGGGGAGCTGCAGCAGGTTCACTACTTGCTCAATCATTGCCAAATAAGATTGTCAACAGGAATGCTTGGTTAGAAAAGGGATTGTCAACAGGAATGCTTGGTTAGAAAAGGGGCCTTGTTGGCAATGATTTCCTCAGCCATCAAGAGGTGCTAGGTGCAGGAATGTTTACATATAGCCGGATTTGTGTTTTTAATCGTTCCCCGACTTAAACGGATGCCAAAGTGTAATATTTCTGTTATATAATATGTAATATCATGTTGCATTACGTAGTGTCGAGGCTTAGATGACTAGTTTTGTAATCCCAGGTCATGGTCCTTACCTTTATTACCCTCTTTGCTCCATTACCTTCAGCGTGTGGAGGGGTGCCTTGACTTCGATGAAGAGTTCTTGATCCAATTAACCGCAGTTACCCTTCTAGGACCAAACCAAATTACCTCTCTGTCAGTGTTCTATGTCTTGCTGCTATTGGTTTAGCGCTTGCTCATGAATACAGTAATTTATTTCTTCTACACCCCTATAGAAAATTTCAGATACTATTTTCCCCACAGAAGATAGTTTATTTTTCCTTATGATTATTAAGCAAATACTATTTAGTAATCGATATTGATTAATATACTAATTTATATATGAATGAACTGAGCAGGTAGTCAGCAACAGAGTTTGGCCACAGGCTAGGCTTCCACTGTGGTGCTCTCGAAATCCGTGACAGGTAATGTACTTACAAAACTGTGCTGTCGATCCCGGTGGGAAATAATGCGTTATTACCAATGAGTAGATGATCCGTATAAAAATATTTAAAGTAATTCGTATGAGTATGAACAGCGAACCTGTATTCCCGTAAAGGCATGGAGTAATTGTTGATTACTAATGAATATTTTTATTGTGATGGCGAGGGGAAGATATTTAGAATTAAGATGGTTATAAAATTTTAAAAGAATAAGTGAATTATATTTTTTTTGTGACGCGATTGGCGGTCAGAAGATTGAGCCTACGTAGGGTACGCCTTGTGATGAGTGGTCCACAAGGGTTTACAGCCTCACAAAACTGAAAATAATAATATAATGTAGAAATTTAGTATTAAATTTAATTTTAGTCCAAAAGGAGTGTGCATTTTTTACACGCATTACTAAATTGGTTATGTAAAAATACAGGCTTAATAAGAAATACATTGGAGAACAATCTAGTTAAATGGAAGGCTCACACATTGCTGTTTGTCTGGGAAACAAGTTCCTTGAGGATAGCCTCAAGTTAACTGCAGGAAGTACTCTGCCTACTTTTAAAGAGTTCAAGCAAAATACAGCTTAGACACAGTTTCAATTATAATATTAGCTATAGTGTGTTCAGTAGCTCGTCTTTGTCAACCCAATACATGTTTGTGACGATGTGGGGCTCTTAATTATATGTCAACTGGCTTACTGCCTTTATGGGTTTTCTAAAATTTTCTCTTATACGTTTAAAGATATATTTTTTCATTTATATTAATGTAAAAATTAATAATTTTGTACCAAAAGAACCTTAGAAAACTTACCTAACTTTATTATAACAAGCACAATTTAATTTAGTCTAATCCAACTAAACATATTCTAGGTAAGTTTACTATAATTTAATAATAAACAAACACAATGAAATATATATATTTTTTTCGTTAGGTTCAGAATGATTTTTGCGAAATTATTGCATACACAAATTTTCACTTGCCCTATTTGGCAAGAAGAGCGTTGCTGTTTAAGCCAAAATCGCAAGTTTTATTTATTCGGCACGACATATATAATTTATCATACCATATTTTAGGGATTAACGTATCCTTGATGCTAGTGTCTTAGACTGGGTGAATATCTGCCTTAATGATGGTATCGTCTATGGGACTTAAACGCAGTTGGGTACTTTGCTTTCAAAAGTGTGAAGGAAGAGGGAGAGGGCTGGAGGAGAGAGAAGATATACTCACTCACTCTCACTCTCTCTCTCTCTCTCTCTCTCTCATATATATAGATATATATATATATATATATATATATATATATATATATATATATATATATATATATATATATATATATATA
>NC_091371.1:18073299-18223299 GCF_038502225.1 Cherax quadricarinatus | reverse complement strand
ACACACACACACACACACACACACACACACACACACACACACACACACACACACACACACGCGCGCGCGCGCGAACGCAAAAATCGCTAAAATGCAAGATGCAAATACGATCACAGGGAGCGCCTTTGCAGCAAGTGCGCTCCCTGTGATAGTATTTGCTTGGACCTCCTCATCTTTTCTGCAACAATGCAAGCTCCTGATGTTTTGATTGCAACACGAAAGGCCTAGAGCTATCATTCGGCTCCCCCGTGATTGTTTTGCGCGCGCACACACACACACACACACACACACACACACACACACACACACACACACACACACACACACACACACACACACACACACATATATATATATATATATATATATATATATATATATATATATATATATATATATATATATATATATATTATATATATATATATTATATACACACACACACAGCTTGGTATCTGCATCCCAGACACTAAGCTGTTGTTACCTGCACTCCCAGACACCAAGCTGTTGTTACTTGCAATCCCAGACACCAAGCTGTTGTTACTTGCACCCCCAGACACCAAGCTGTTGTTACTTGCACCCCCAGACACCAGGCTGGAGTCACCTGCACCCCCAGACACCAGGCTGGAGTCACCTGCACCCCAGACACCAGGCTGGAGTCACCTGCACCCCAGACACCAGGCTGGAGTCACCTGCACCCCAGACACCAGGCTGGAGTCACCTGCACCCCAGACACCAGGCTGGAGTCACCTGCACCCCAGACACCAGGCTGGAGTCACCTGCACCCCAGACACCAGGCTGGAGTCACCTGCACCCCAGACACCAGGCTGGAGTCACCTGCACCCGAACTACGAGCTATAAGAACTTTTAATGGTACCTCCACTTTTAAACCGGTAGGCACCACTCGTCTGAGGAGCCAGTGAAGGGGTCATTGTATAACAAACACGTTTTGCGACGAAAATAAAAAAAAATCTACCTTGCGTATTTTGGTGCTCTGTCTAGTAGTAATAACCAAGAGGCAACTTGATCCCTGCTCTTCTGACGCGCCACGTTGAACATTCCTGAAAAAAATCGTTGAACTTTTTTCCCAGAGCGACTGGTGGGAGTTGGATGTGAAAAGTTGGCTCGTTATCGTGAAGCGAACCATTCACAATCACACACTAATCTGAGTAGGTGGTTGGGTGAAGGGCTGTCAAAGGTGCCGGTTTCTCCCGACTGGAGACTACCACTCCTGCTCTTAATGTCACTTAATTCATACAGGGCAAAACTCGTATATAATTGATGCCTTTCACTGCATTATGATGTTGTATACTGTAAATGAAATATAGGATATATACCAATAGGTGCTTAATCTCTCCCCCTTTCTCTCTCTCTCTCTCTCTCTCTCTCTCTCTCTCTCTCTCTCTCTCTCTCTCTCTCTCTCTCTCTCTCTCTCTCTCTCTCTCTCTCTCTCTCTCTCTCTCTCTCTCTCTCCTTCCTTCCCCTTTCTCCTCTCTTCATCCCCCCACCTCTAGTGCTAATTAGGTACCCTCACCCTCAGAGAAGAGAATAAACATACTTCAAGGGATATTCAAGAGATTTCTCCCAGGAACTGTTTGAGTATTTTTTTTCACCCACCAACCCCTATGTAAATTTGTGTGGATATTGGTAACACCTTTATTTGAATGATACAATGGAACATATGATTACATATTGATAAATACAGTATTTTAGTAATTTACTTGTGCAGAATTGTAAAGAATAAGGAAAATCTTAAGTTGTGTAGTTTCTCGAGCTCAGACTCCGGTCGGATCCGAAGATAGAGCAGGTACACCCTCTGAATTGCCACACTGAAGCACTGGAAGAGAAAAGTGGCGGACTTCGGGTCTCTGGTTTCGATGAGCCTGGAACCCAGCTCTTTTAGGAGTCCTATGTCATGCTTTCCTCAAGAGCCAAGGGTCTCTGATCGCATTGGGACGAAGTGGTACTGATGGGCCAAATCTCCTTACTTGTTGAGCTTGTGATCTTCCTGTGATTAGCATCACTACCCTGCTGATCAGCACTAATTGAGATGTAGGTATCAGCCAGAGTAGATGCGCAAGTATAGACCTATACCAGCAGTTTACCGTTATTCCAGGGATATAATGTATGCCAACAGGGCAGCTGGCGAGCGTATTCGGAGTGTTGGGTAGACACTGGGCTTGTTCTCGTGCCAACCTTTGGACTTAGGAAGAGTCTACTATACTGGTTGACTACCACTTTGCTGTCTGCATGTATATTAATAAAACATGTAGTGATGTAGTACTAACAGTGGTTTATATAGTTATCATGATGACAACACATCTGTTATGTTTGATAACTGGTCTTTGCTAAAGTGATATGTCAGCAGGCTTTGCAAATGTCATTGTTTAGGCATGCTGAGCGAGCATCGATTAGTGCCCCCCCCCCTCCCCTAGGTGGTGACACCTCAGTACCACTCACCAGCAACCTTTACAGAATTACACCCAGTAGTCACCTATTTGTACTTGCCTATTTGTAGTCGCAGGGGTTGGGTCTCTGTTCTTGGCCCCGGTTCTCCGCTAGCCGCTACTGGGTTCACATTCTTGGCTACGCGAGCCCTATCATATCTATTTTTAAAGCTGTATATGGATTCTGCCTCTATCACTTCGCTGTCTAGGTCGTACCACTTCCTGGCCACTGTAAAGCTGATGAAGTGTTTCCTAACATTTTCTAACATCTGTATTTTTAATTTTCAGCTGTGACCACGTGTACCTGAAATCTGCCTCACAAACACTCTTCCCTATCCATCTTTTCAATTCCTCTAAGTATTTTGTGCGTCATAATCATGTCATCTCTAGTCCTTCTGTCATTAAGTTCATCTCGAGTCATAACTCATAGCTCACACTCCTCAGCTGCTCTGGGACTAAGCACGTGTGTCTGTCTGTCTCTGTCTTTCTGTCTGTCTCTGTCTTTCGGTGTCGTTGTGAGCCACATAGTTAACACCTTGTATGTACCTTTATTTGTGCGCCACTTGTGAGTTTACTTGTCATACAAAGATGCTAACTGGTTCGTACCTCACCACCTTATCGGGTTTATGATAGTGTTGCTGACAACCGAGGATACGGAAAGTGTTAGGGCAACACTTCTTTCTTTCGCTTGCTCTGGTGCAGAACAAGCTTTTGTGAAGAGCTCAAATTCGAAGTGGTTCGCAGGGTATGGTCTCGGTCAGGGTATTTTCCATGAGGTGACCCGGCATTGGCTCCCCAGGTGGGGGAGTGTTGTATGTCTTCTTTTTTGATGACTTATGCAGTCTTGCCTTGGGAAGAGGGGAGGGGGGTCTTCGTCTCTTCTGACACTTGCTGTCCCTACTCTCGTTTTCACTTCTGTGACGTTTCGCTTTATGTAGGGCTTTATCAAACAGACGTGATAAAGCTCTACATAAAGAGAAACGTTCACAGAACGGGTGGGGCTGGAACCCTTGGGAAGCGACTCCTAAACCCTGCAGTATTGGTTTTATCCAATACTGCAGGGTATTGTCTTTTCGTAATTGACGTCGACAGTATTCTGTTTCTTGGTTATCATCAGAATTGTGTATTTAGAGCTTGATTTTATGATCCCTGTCCATTTATAATGTTTAAAGGAAGGATCCTCGTAAATATATCTTGCATTCGTGCTTTCAGATTTATACTAAGGTTCCCTGGTGAGTCATCTTATCTGGCCATCTTCAGTGATCCTCGCCCTTCTCTTATCCTGAGTCTCCTGGTGAATCTTTCATCTTCTCTGCCCATCTTCAGTGTTCCTACCCTTCCCCCATCCTGAGTTTTATTTTCCCAGTCCTGGATTCTCTATCCCTCTTGAGTTTTCCTTTATCACTTGTACGTGTATGGTACGCTATATTTATTGTGGATACAATGCTTCGTTATAGTTCTAGTGTCTTCCAGTTAAGTCCTTGAATTAGTATTGATAAAGCAACTGGATGGCGAAATGTCTACAATAAAGATACCCAGATGTTGCACATGTCTAACTCTTCATCTCCATCGCGAGTTTCCTCTCACAGTTGCGAGTTCCTCCCCCTCCATTAGTTAATTTTCCTTTAATTATTTTACAGAAAAAATCTTAAAATTTCATCTGCTGAAAGGGATAATTATTATTTACTCTTATATTCGTTCATAAGCGTTTCTTGCGTATCGGCTTAGGGAATTGTGCTCATGACCTTTGACCTCAAGTAAGTTTTGGTGTCAATTTCATATGTGATACGTCCCTTCTATGATGGTGGTTGACCTTAGCTATAAGTTGGAACTAGGCTAGTGGTATAATGGTGATTGACCTTAGCTGTAAGTTGGAACGAAGCTAGTGATTCTATAGAGCAAGAGCACATCGGGGCTAATGACTTGTCTAATTAAAAGTGCACGTTCACCATTAATCCATCACCACTAACCCATAGTTTCAGAGGAAACTTTAGACGTTTCGGTCCGTCTTAGACAATTATCAAGCCACAACCCGACGTGATAACGATCCAGGACGAACTAGAAACTGTCATTTAATGTTTACAAATTGTGGGTTAATAGTGGGTTATTCCAGCTACGCTGTTGTGACTTATTCTTCCTTAAAGGTACACGTGTTACCTCGGTTACCTTCACTGCTTAGCCTCCTGCAACCTGATCTTTAAAGTTAGCACCTCTGGTATGCAGGGTTGGAACATATGGTCTTTCAAGATTGCCTTTTTTTTTTTTAATTATCACTCTTATCTAAATTATCAAGTCAAGCCCAAGGCTGGGTTGCGGGAGTAGGAAAACTGGAAACTCATTAAAGGTTTACTTTTGGTCCTTCAGAGTGACATCTCTGGTCCTTCAGAGTGACATCTCTGGTTCTTCAGGTTGGCACTTCATTCTAAAGATTAGCACCTCGTGTCTTTTAAGAATGTCATTAGACACTTTCCCTAGTATTTCTATCATTTCTTTTGTCAACATCAGTGAAACTTTTATATTCCTTACGCAGAAAAACAATCAAAAAATCAGTTTTGCTTTAGAATTTACATTTTTTTTTTTTTTTTTTTTTTTTTTTTTTTTTTTTTTTTTTTTTTTTTTTTTTTTTTTTTTTTTAGGTTTTCTCCCGTGGTCACTGTATTTGACTTTCACGTAGAGCTAGACGCTCTTTTTCTCTAACCAGTGTTTCTGTTTCTTCTTTTGAGAAATATGATGTTGGTTGAAATCTCAAGATAAAACTAAACCACTACCTAAGTGCCAGACCAACTAAGTTGTGATGGTTGTGGGGGGGGGGCAGCGGGGCGCTAACACAAACAGCCTGGTTAAACAGACATTCAGACCAGGGAAGCCTGGCTTCACGCCGGTGGCTAGGGGAGATAAACCACAGAAACCGGTTAGAAGTATATCACCGGCACGTATTGTATTTTAAGTGTCGTTCTTAAGAAAGGTCTCTGAGATCTGTAGCTTCTTTCACTGCCTGTAGAGAGGAACGTGGGCCTTTCTAATTTAAATACATCATCCTTTGATTGCCGCCCACAGGATGGGTATTGGGTGCATAATAGACATATTAAACTAAAATCTGTTTTTCCCTAATAGTACAAGTCTGTAGCGTGTATAGTGCCATTAAGCTCTTCCTCTCGAGGCAGTGTTTAAATTCATGATACTCGTACTACCTTCCCTTCAGATTTACGCAAGCTCATTATTTATTACCACTCAATATTTTTATTGTTGAAAATTAATTTTGTGAAAACTTTACATTAAACATACCTGTGATAAGTTTCGAGAGTTGTTCTGTCCTCGCAGCGCGGTTTGAGGTAAGACTGTTGATCGATTAAAGTGGCTGATCTGGCACTTATTGCAGGTAGAGTAGTTCACTTTGCTCTGGAAAACAAAGACGTGTGTGACACTGTCCGAGTCTGGTGTTCATATACAAGTCGACTTCTATTTGGTTGTCTGAATTTGACATCTTTAACTCCGCTGTGTTTCGTAACAGACAGGTATTTGTAGATTTATGATTAATTGCACTTTCACTGTTTGCTTGGTTCTCTGAAGTGCTCTCTTAATGCGAAATTGTAACAGTAGTATATTTGTGTTTAATTGATCATCTGTACTATTACTGGGACGTTTCCTGCTACCACGATAATGCATCTTTTTAAGGTGTCTTAGATTCAAAATACAGAGCAAAATCATGTTTGGGGTCTGGTTTTTGAGACAGTGTTCAGTTTCAAGTACAGGATGGCCAGCTTGTGTTTTCCTGATGGTATGGAACTGGTTAGTTATACCACGACACATCGACGCATATTTCAGATAAAAATAGATTTTCCATGAATACCCAGTTTTTTTTTTTAAGTGGGTTGTGTGCGAGACTCACGTGTGGTGGTCCAGCTGCTGAGGCACGCGACCAACGTGGCTCACTCTCCCCTCTAGTTTTTACTGCATTATATATCATATAAGAAGCTTTACTTAGCGTGTGGTCGATGCGCCTGCAGGAACTGGGTCACTCTGGGACGCACAAGGAAACTGTCTTCTGCTGGAGTTTGCGTTTTGGTGACTGTCACGGACAGCGATACTAATCTCTTCTTGTATGTTAATGATTATTTGGATCACCGTTTCCACGATCCGGTTGCAGATAGCTTTTATGAAGTTCTATACTGTCTTAGTAGCTGAATGTTATTAAGATAGAAACAATCCAACCAGAGTACAAACTATTGTTAGGTAAAAGAACACAAGTGCCACTAATGCGACATTTTGTTGTGGCAAGGTTTCGCCCTCCAGGAGCTTTGTCAAGCCGTTACGAACGGCTTGACAAAGCTCCTGGAGAGCGAAACGTTACCCCAATAAAATGTTGCATTAGTGGCACTTGTGTCCTTTTACTTAACACATTGTCGGTAACTTTACCAACATTTTTAGAGTACTAACTGTTTAATAGGCTTCCGTTTCATAATTATGACACCTCCCTGGATGGTTGCTGTATAAAAAACCTATTACGTATAATGTGTGGAAATTGTGTGGGTGTATCTATACCTGACATTGATAATTGATAACGAGATCCTGATTGCAAGCGGAGCCCCCCTACAGGTGCGCGAGTTGGCGATGGATGAGCGTACCACGCACAGTTCAATACGGAATTTCATTCATGTGTGTCGTCAGCTGCATACGTCACTAGTAGCGTTTACACCTGGGGAATCTCATTGAAGGAATTAATGGCTGCAGGTGAAAGAGGGAGTAGTGCATGTGACTTAGCCGTATTGTGCTCTGTAATATTGTGGTGTGTTGGTACCTGTACGCATGTACTCATTGATTTGTGTTTATGAGGGTTGAGTATCATCTCTTGACACTCCTCCATTTTCAACTACTTCGACTGGCTTTATATGTATCGTACCTACTCTTGAATCTGTATTTAATTTGCCTCCCATTTATCCAGCTCATTCTACTTCTCAGCCAGCCTGAGAATTAAGTAGTATTTCCTATACGTCAGTGACTCGTGTGAGCTTCCATCTTTGTGTCTGATCCTTACAATATAGTCTTCAATACTTTCGTCCCAAGGACTCTATGGGTCATTCTACCTGTGTTTTTTCTTGTCTCTGATGGTTAATAACAAAACTGGAACGATGCACAACCCGCACATAGAAGAGGAGCTTAAGATGACGTTTCGGTCCGACTTGAACCATTTACAAAGCCACATTGTGACTTATTTGTGTTATTTGTGTGTGTCTCTGGTGTTCCTTGGGAAGAGAGTACTTACAGATTTTGTTTGTCATTGTGATTGTTTTAAAAAATTTTTAACATTTCATTGCGAATGAAATTTTCAAGTTAACGCTGCATGAATTGGGCCGCGGGGGCGTTGACCCCGAAACCCCCTCCAGTGTGTCGGCAAGACAGTTGATCATGTTATGCAAAACGTACCCGTGACCGGTTTCGAGGGCTCTTTCACCCCCGCAGCCCGACCTGATCAACCAGGCTGTTGTGCTAGCGAACCCCAGGCCAACATAGCCATCACAACCCAGCTGATCCCTCACTTGTAGAAGGACGCTATATATCGTGAAAACTTAAGGCAAGTTTAACAGTTTACATAACTACCTCAAATAGAATAGACATTTTTCCATATTTGCCAGTTACAAGGGTATATGAGGCGGTGTCCTGCTAGGTGTGTTGCTGTTGCGGTGGTGGGTGAACCCAACACTCGTCTAGCGGCATGGAGATTTACTCTCCCAGAATAACTGTGACGAGATACCGCAATAGTTGGCCTCCATGATTGACGGGGCGGGGGGTTAACACGAGCTCGCATTTATATAGACTTATTGTTAATTAACTGTTGATAGTGTTTAAAGTCTGCTGGTCAAGTGTTATGTCAAAGGAATTCCAATATGATTATGGAATGATTACGTCAACAGCACTGCCTTGAAGACAAGATAATTTTTATTCAGATTTACTTCATATAGTTGAACAGACTGTTATACATTTATATAATGGTTACAATAAACCATTATTAGAAATACATTTGTACCATAGTAAATTATCTAGATTTAACCTAAGATTACCTAAAATTTTAAAAATTATTTTCATTATATACTTGAGAATGTTACATATAACATTGCTTAACTTAAAAGGCATTTATACTCCTGTGAAGGTGGGTGATGACATATGTATATAAGTCCTGGTTTCCTGGAGTAGGATGTGGTAGGTGTTGACGTCATCCTTGTGGTATGTCAGGGGTGGATGGGAAGGCAGGAGTTGCCTGAGGCTCCCAGCTGTCGATGCTCCCTGGCGGAAGTAACACTCTCCAGCTCATCCCTCTCCCTCGATAATGTCGCCAACGTCGTTACTTGAGTTTAAACCTTATCGACTTTACGTGGGTCGTTAAAGATGATGTTCATCTGTACATGAATAGTAAGAATACTTTAATCCCTAAAATAGGGGTTAATGATACTTCCAGTATGTACAATGAATGATACATGTGTGTTCAGTATATATACCCAGATTGCCTGTGAATTACACCAGGCATATTCTTGCATAGACTGTACAATTAATCCAGTATAAACGATCGAGTCTCTCACCTCGGGAGGATAATGGTAGATGATAAACATGTGATTTATGTCTGATCATATCATGCAAGTGGTTGCCGTGCCGTTCAGTACCGTGCCAAGCTGAACTGTTTTAAACCTGGCGTAACATACCGAGCTTTTCCCCACCGACAGTTGACGGTGATAGTATTGAACAGGAAGATGGATGGGTTTGCAGGAGCATCGCTGACCATGTAATGGTGTTCCAGCCTGCCTGGAGTTTACCTGGAGGGTATTTCGGGGATCAATGCCCCCGCGGCCTGGTCCATGACCAGGGCTCCTGGTAGATCAGGGCCTGATCAACCAGGCTGTTACTGCTGGCCGCACGTAGTCAAACGTACGAACCACAGCCCGGCTGATCCGGCACTAACTAGGTATCTGTCCAGCTCCCTCTTGAAGACAACCAGGGGCCTATTGGTAATTCCCCTTATGGCTGGTGGGAGGCTGTTGAACAGTCTTATTATGTTTTCTCGTAGTGTCCTAATGGTGCCCCTGCTTTTCACTGGGGGTATGTTGCATTGCCTGCCAAGTTTTTTGCTTTCGTAGTGAGTGATTTTTGTGTGCAAATTAGTGACCAGTCCTTCCTGGATCTTCCAGGTGTAGATTATAATGTATCTCTCGCCTGCGCTCCAGTGAGTACAAGTCATGTGCTTCCAAGTGTTCCCAGTAGTTAAGGTGTTTGATGGAACTTATATGTGCAGTAAAGGTTCTCTACATTCTTTAGATCTGCAATTTCACCTGCCTTGAAATTGAGAGAACAAGTGATTTAAAAAGGATCATCATTGGTTGGCATCTCTTGTCTTCAATGTTCTCATTATCCATCCTATCAGTTTTCTCGCAGATGTGATAGTGGCACTGTTGTAATCCTTGAAGGTGAGCTCCTCAGACATTACCACTCCCAGGTCCTTCACATTACTATTCCGCTCTGTTGTGTGATTAGAGTTTGCAGTATACTCAGATCTACCTATTATTTCCTCCAGTTTTCCATAACGGAGTAGTTGGAATTTGCCTTCATTGAACATCATATTGTTCTCCGTTGCCCATTGGAAAAAATGGTTTATATCTTCTTGGAGATTTGCTGTGTCCTAAATGGATGACACACTCATGCAGATCCTAGTATCATCTGCAAAAAGATGATGGTTTACATCTCCATCTATGTCTGATATGAGGATGAGGAACAGGATATGGGCGAGTACTGTGCCTTGTGGAACAGAGCTCTATGGCAGCTTCCGATTTAACTCTGTTTACCACTGCTCTGTGTTCGATTGGTTAGAAAGTTGAAGATCTGTCTACTTTGCCAGTTATCCCGTTAGCACGCATTTTGTGTGCTATTACACCATGATCGCACATTTCAAAGGCTTTTGCAAAATCTGTGTATACTACATCCGCATTTTGTTTGTTTTCTAGTGTATCCAAGTAGTTGCGAGAGGTAGGAGCGACCAGCTCTGAACCCATGTTGCCCTGGATTGTGCAATGGTTGGGAGTCCAAGAGGTTTGCAATCCTGCTTCTTAGAACTCTTTCAAAGATTTTTATGATGTGATCTATAGGTCTTAGCTATTGCTTTGCTGCCACCTTTATGGAGTGGGGGCTATATCCATCGTTTTTTAGTGGCTGTGGAATCTCACCTGTGTCTATGCTCCTTATCCATAGCATACCTAGAGTTCTACGAGTCTGGGCCTGGGGCTGAGTGCATGGGCATGTTATCAATGACTTTCTCACAGTCTAGTGGATTTATGGTTATGTCAGAAGTTTGGCATACATTTGAGGCTCATTCATGAAAAAAATATTTGGATTGTCTATCTTTAGACTGATTAGTGGCTCGCTAAACATATTGAGAGTTCAGTATCTCACTCATTTATTTGTTGTCATCCGTGTAGGATCCGTCTTGTCTGAGCAGGGGCCCTATACTAGATATGGTTTTTGCCTTGTTTTTGGCATATGAAAAGAAATATTTGAAATTTCTTTCAATTTCACTAATCGCTTTTAGCTCCTCTTGTATTTCCTGGATTCTGTATGAGTCCTTTAATTTAAGCTCATTATTTTCCACTTCCCTGGTTAACGCTTCCTTCCATGTTTCAGATAATCTAGCATTCTTGAGGAGTTCAGTGATTCTTCGCCTTCTGTAGAGGAGCCCCCCTCTCTCTCTCTCTCCCCTACTCTCTCTCTCTCCCCCTTCCCCTCCCCCCATGACCTCAATATATATATATATATATATATATATATATATATATATATTATGTATATATATATATATATATATATATATATATATATATATATATATGTATTATACATATTTTTTTTTTTTCAACAAGTCGGTCGTCTCCCACCGAGGCAGGGTGACCCAAAAAAAAAGAAAGAAAATCCCCAAAAAGAAAATACTTTCATCATCATTCAACACTTTCACCACACTCACACATTATCACTGCTTTTGCAGAGGTGCTCAGAATATAACAGTTTAGAAGCATATACGTATAGAGATACACAACATATCCCTCCAAACTGCCAATATCCCAAACCCCTCCTTTAAAGTGCAGGCATTGTACTTCCCATTTCCAGGACTCAAGTCCGACTATATGAAAATAACCGGTTTCCCTGAATCCCTTCACTAAATATTACCCTGCTCACACTCCAACAGATCGTCAGGTCCCAAGTATCATTCGTCTCCATTCACTCCTATCTAACACGCTCATGCACGCTTGCTGGAAGTCCAAGCCCCTCACCCACAAAACCTCCTTTACCCCCTCTTTCCAACCCTTTCGAGGACGACCCCTACCCCTCTTTCCTTCCCCTATAGATTTATATGCTTTCCATGTCATTCTACTTTGATCCATTCTCTCTAAATGACCAAACCACCTCAACAACCCCTCTTCTGCCCTCTGACTAATGCTTTTATTAACTCCACACCACCTCCTAATTTCCACACTCCGAATTTTCTGCATAATATTTACACCACACATTGCCCTTAGACAGGACATCTCCACTGCCTCCAACCGTCTCCTCGCTGCTGCATTTACCACCCAAGCTTCACATCCATATAAGAGTGTTGGTACTACTATACTTTCATACATTCCCTTCTTTGCCTCCATAGATAACGTTTTTTGACTCCACATATACCTCAACGCACCACTCACCTTTTTTCCCTCATCAATTCTATGATTAACCTCATCCTTCATAAATCCATCCGCCGACACGTCAACTCCCAAGTATCTGAAAACATTCACTTCTTCCATACTCCTCCTCCCCAATTTGATATCCAATTTTTCTTTATCTAATTCATTTGATACCCTCATCACCTTACTCTTTTCTATGTTCATTTTCAACTTTCTACCTTTACACACATTCTCAAACTCATCCACTAACCTTTGCAATTTTTTTTTAGAATCTCCCATAAGCACAGTATCATCAGCAAAAAGTAACTGTGTCAATTCCCATTTTAAATTTGATTCCCCATAATTTAATCCCACCCCTCTCCCGAACACCCTAGCGTTTACTTCTTTTACAACCCCATCTATAAATATATTAAACAACCATGGTGACATTACACATCCCTGTCTAAGACCTACTTTTACCGGGAAGTATTCTCCCTCTCTTCTACACACCCTAACCTGAGCCTCACTATCCTCATAAAAACTCTTTACAGCATTTAGTAACTTACCACCTATTCCATATACTTGCAACATCTGCCACATTGCTCCTCTATCCACTCTATCATATGCCTTTTCTAAATCCATAAATGCAATAAAAACTTCCCTACCTTTATCTAAATACTGTTCACATATATGCTTCAATGTAAACACTTGATCTACACATCCCCTACCCACTCTGAAACCTCCTTGCTCGTCCGCAATTCTACATTCTGTCTTGCCTCTAATTCTTTCAATTATAACCCTACCGTATACTTTTCCTGGTATACTCAGTAAACTTATTCCTCTATAATTTTTACAATCTCTTTTGTCCCCTTTCCCTTTATATAAAGGGACTATACATGCTCTCCGCCAATCCCTAGGTACCTTCCCCTCTTTCATACATTTATTAAACAAAAGTACCAACCACTCCAACACTATATCCCCCCCTGCTTTTAACATTTCTGTCATGATCCCATCAGTTCCAGCTGCTTTACCCCCTTTCATTCTACGTAATGCCTCACGTACCTCCACCACACTTACATTCTGCTCTTCTTCACTCCTAAAAAATGGTATACCTCCCTGGCCAGTGCATGAAATTACCGCCTCCCTTTCTTCCTTAACATTTAAAAGTTCCTCAAAATATTCTCGCCATCTACCTAATACCTCCCTCTCCCCATCTACTAACTCCCCTACTCTGTTTTTAACTGACAAATCCATACTTTCCCTAGGCTTTCTTAACTTGTTTAACTCCCTCCAAAATTTTTTCTTATTTTCATTAAAATTTCTTGACAGTGCCTCTCCCACTCTTTCATCTGCTCTCCTTTTGCACTCTCTCACCACTCTCTTCACCTTTCTTTTACTCTCCATATACTCTGCTCTTCTTATAACACTTCTGCTTTGTAAAAACCTCTCGTAAGCTACCTTTTTCTCTTTTATCACACCCTTTACTTCATCATTCCACCAATCACTCCTCTTTCCTCCTGCCCCCACCCTCCTATAACCACAAACTTCTGCCCCACATTCTAATACTGCATTTTTAAAACTATTCCAACCCTCTTCAACCCCCCCACTACTCATCTTTGCACTAGCCCACCTTTCTGCCAATAGTCGCTTATATCTCGCCCGAACTTCCTCCTCCCTTAGTTTATACACTTTCACCTCCCTCTTACTTGTTGTTGCCACCTTCCTCTTTTCCCATCTACCTCTTACTCTAACTGTAGCTACAACTAAATAATGATCCGATATATCAGTTGCCCCTCTATAAACATGTACATCCTGGAGCCTACCCATCAACCTTTTATCCACCAATACATAATCTAACAAACTACTTTCATTACGTGCTACATCATACCTTGTATATTTATTTATCCTCTTTTTCATAAAATATGTATTACTTATTACCAAATCTCTTTCTACACATAGCTCAATTAAAGGCTCCCCATTTACATTTACCCCTGGCACCCCAAAATTACCTACTACTCCCTCCATAACATTTTTACCCACTTTAGCATTGAAATCCCCAACCACCATTACTCTCACACTTGATTCAAAACTCCCCACTCGAGGCAGCTGTTTTCCAGAGAACTGAACCAAGGGGCATTGCACATCACCTCTAGTAAAATAACTACTGAGCGGGACCAAACTACAGTACTAATAGGATACAGCACCATTCTTAACGTACCTCACCATCCATACTTAATCCACCAATCCCATCTAAATTAGATTCCTCGTTCTTGCTGGAAGGAAATCTTTGAAGCTGTCGTAGCTAATGAACCCATAGTTGAATGCTTGACGATATCCTTTTTGCTTCGTGTATATAACCCATTTTAAGCGATGAGGTATAGCAGGGAAGCATAACTAGCATTTGTTCCCACCTTGTAACTTTCATATATTATAGGATAGACACATTGCAGACGTACTTAGTTTTCTTCCATAACAAATCAACTATATTCTTTCCCGCTGCGTTTGAATCTAAGATGGGATTTTGGCGTTGTATGCAGGACTTGAAACAAAGTTCACTACGAGTGAAATGTCAACTGTTGTGGGTCGCTTCCTACAGGATGATACACTTTAGTTAGGACTGGGCTTGAATATGAGCTGAAGTAGGATAACTTCTAGTTTGTGTATTCAGTGGTGTAAAAAAATGCACTAAGAACTTAAGAGCAATTAGAAATGCTATAAAATCATTTATAATTAAGGTATCGAATAAGGGCATCGAGTGCAAGTAATACCGACAACTCTGCGGGAAGCAAAGAGTCTTCATGCGGGATCTGATGATTACTGCAATTTTCGTATCAGTCATGGTGGCCCTTTCTCTGTAACTCTGAATCACTCGCGTTGCAGCCCAGTTCTCATGACTGATCTTAATTCTGCTGCTCTGCATCAGCGGTGTGTACAGCAAGAGACGTTTTCTTTCGCAGTTTATGCAGTGAATTAATTAATGCCATATTTTAAGGAATAAATTACTAGTAGCTTGCGGCCTTGACGGATCTTGCTCAGATGATAGTGGTTAAAATTAGTGGATTTCTCTGAGGCACTTGCAACTACTATATTATATTCTCCCAAAACAGTTTTTGTTATTTTAAGGCTAACTCCCTCAAACAGGATTTACTTTAAAAATTCCAGTCAGGAATTTAAATATTTTCTTTGTCTTAGGCGTTATTTAACCATTTATGAATTGCCCCGAATATCTCATTTCTGCAAAGTGTATGGAATTATTTTCAGAAATGTTACTTCATTCACTTGAGCTTTACAAAAGACTTGATCAGACAGTCATCAGGGAAATCTTGTCTTGTCTGGGGTCGGGCCGTAGAGTGCTCAAAATTGATTAAGAGATATGATTCATTCTCTTTGTGTTGAGTAGACAAGTAGGACGTGCAGCACTTGCGTATCTTTATTGACGGTTCGCTTAGATATCTCAGTACATAACACCGATCACCCATCAGGTGGTCGGTGTTATGTACTATTTTTAATAAACTTGTTTAAAGTAATTCTCTCGTATCTGGAAACACTACTACTCCTTTCCCTCTTGTCAGGATTCACCATGCAGTTCAGATGAAATCCATTTGCTGTGTCGCAGTAATTGCTGGAAGGAGCTATTAGTACACTGTATAGGGAATGAAAATATATGATCACCTTTAATACTACCTGAATAAGCAACATTGTGAGGCGGGGAAAGTAATGGTAGAGTGACGTAGAGTTTGAATTGGTGATAAGAATTTAATCAGTATGGTGGTGAATCATTTGTCTTCATTGATAATTCTGTAGGACACGTTGGCACTTTCTGCTACTGGTGTTATCTTTTCAGCTGTGCCGTAATTTGTCAAGGCTACTTTTTTTTATCAAGCTATTCAGATGCTAACCTAATAACGGACAATATAAGACCCTTCTCATCCACAGCACAAACTATGTAGACTTCTGTACCACTGTAACCATTAGAATATGACCAAACTTTTACTACCAGATGTGAACGTTGAAAAACGCCTTAAGATTCGACTTGGTTCTTACAGTCAACATTACTATAACACGAGTGTTTATTTTAATTATGTAGGTTTTTTTTAGTTATGATGACTGACAATATTTTAACGTTTCAATAACAAGAAACTGTAGTGGCTCTCAAAATGTATCCACTATATTGCAAATCTAGGTACCCATCTAATATTAAATGTCAGTCCCGAGTCGAGAATAAATGTAAACAGTTGCGTTAAGACAGTCAGGTTCAGACTTCATGAAGCATTTATAATTTTCCTACATAGGAAATTAAAAAAGTGTAATAGGATCAAAAATGATAACCACGCATCTGGGCTATTACTGTCGTGCCGAATAGGTAAAACTTGAGATTTTGGCTTAAATAGCAACCCTCTTCTTGCTGAATAAGGCTGGCGAAAATTTGTATATGCAGTAATTTCGTAAAAATCATTCTGAACCTAACGAAAAAATATATTTCATTGTGTTTGTTTATTATTAAATTATTGTAAACTTATCTAAAATATATTTAGTTGGATTAGGCTAAATTAAATTGCGCTTGTTATAATAAGGCTAGGTAAGTTTTCTAAGGTTCTTTTGGTACAAAATTATTAATTTTTACATTAACATAAATGAAAAAATATATATCTTTAATCGTATAAGAGAAAATTTTAGAAAGGACTTAATTTTAAATGAGTTCTTGCTTGCTAAGTGACACGCCATATATATATATATATATATATATATATATATATATATATATATATATATATATATATATATATATATATATATATATATATATATATATATATATATATATATATATATATATATATATATATATAACATTTATGAAGGGATTCAGGGAAACCGGCAGGCCGGACTTGAGTCCTGGAGATGAGAAGTACAGTGCCTGCACTCTGAAGGAGGGGTGTTAATGTTGCAGTTTAAAAACTGTAGTGTAAAGCACCCTTCTGGCAAGACAGTGATGGAGTGAATGATGGTGAAAGTTTTTCTTTTTCGGGCCACCCTGCCTTGGTGGGAATCGGCCAGTGTGATAATAAAAAAATATATATATACATATATATATATATATATATATATATATATATATATATTATATATATTATATATAAAGCTAGGTAACTCATATGTTTATTAATTAACATCATGAGCTACACGAATAATTTTACCCAACACCATGTTAGATTAGTTGTTGCTTCCGGAGGTCACCGCCCCCGCGTACCGGTCCCAGACCAAGTATTGGATGCTAGCCTGATTAATCAGGCTGTTCGTGCCCACGACTGCAGTTTTCTAACATTTTTAAAGCAGATGTGACCCCACAAACGGCTAATATCCAGGTGCCTGTTTTTACTGCTAGGTGCGGAGAGATGTAATGAAACTAGCACACAGTTTCTCCGCGCCAGTGAATCTGAACACGACTTTGAGAATGAATTGTGAATGCTCCCACCCCACTAGCTCGTACATGCAGCCTACATCCCAAGAGAATCCTGTCACAGTTTGTCCCCTGAAGGGAGGTTCCATGATGCTGGTGAGGGGTCTTGATCCAAGGAATTTATATGTTTTCCTATTCTTTGGCTCGAACCTGATTGTCTCCCATTCTACAGGGTTTAGCGCTTCCCTCTGAATATAATAATAATCCAGAGTTGCGAGTTACATTTGAGGTTCTGTAATTTTTAGAACTGTAGTTGACTTCGGGAACATACAAGTTAATGAAAGTATGTACCGTGTATGTGAGGAGTTTGGGAGGAGGCACAAACAAGTACTTGGATGGAGCTACTGAGGTCAGCCGGAAGTGGAGGAGAGAGGGTTTGGGCGTTGCTCATTCCGGTACATTGTCTTCACCTGCATTGTCTTCCTAAGAAATGTATTTGTGTTGTAGAGAATCTGCTTTAAGATGAATTTCTGTGTGTATGACAAGCAGATGACAAAATATAGGACGTTGGGAATTTTGGATCAGTGTTTAGGAATGTTCTTTACCCTGACTTAGTTTTGTTGTAGTGTAATGTGTCCGAGTGTCATACTGTACATAAAGTATTGTAATTCATATTACTCTCGAGCCACCTTTACCAATCTCTAGCTCGCTCACTCCTCTCTACCGCCACACGCACCCACGAGCACGTCTACAACCACAAGTAATTGAGTACACTAACGCTCACATGCACCTGCACACACGTACGTGCATACATGCACATGCACACACGTACGTGCATACATGCACGTGCACACACAAATGAACACGTGCATACTTATAGATAATTTTATTCCGATACCAATACCATCACCATCAATATTTCGTAGCACTTAAGACAGCATGGATGATATTCATTGCAAAACCCAACAAAGACAAGCATAAATTGGAGAACTACAGACCTATCTCTTTACTTGAAGTCACTGGCAAAGTCTTTGAAAAAATCATCTCCAATATACTGAGCTACTTCATGATTTCAGTCATCTCTTCACTGAAAAACAGTTTGGGTTCAGGACCCACCGAAGAACTTAACACGTCATCAGTATCATCGATGCCGTGGACAGCCTGCAGAAACAAGACAATCTTGCCCTAATCGCAACTAGGAATGTACACAAAGCTTTTGATAGCCTGTGGCATAACGGCCTCATATTCAAACTTGCCGACCTTCCAGACCACAATTGGACCTTCCACAGGCTTATATATAATTTCTTATCAGATAGAAGCATCATCCCCACCTTCAACAGCATGTCGGCAGAGCCATTCATATAGGATGTCCTTCCAACAGTACAACATTTCATTCACAAGGAAAACTTCCCGAGACCGAAGATTCTGAGTGATCTCCCTGAAGATATAAAAGAATGGGTACCACCAGAGCTGTTCTCTGTCCAAGATGGATAAAACCACCCCAACTATGAAGACCTTACATCCAAACATGTAACATCTGCAAACCCCCCCAAGGCAGGAAACCGCCTCAGAAACAGTTCAGCCGACAACCAGCTCCAGCAAAGCAGCCAATTACTACCACCACCTCCAGCAAGTACTTAGTGACCAGCCTTTGCAACCTGCCTCTTGCACAAAAAATTAATGGGGGGGGGGGGCAGCAAAAACTATACCTACTACCAGTTAACTGCCCCCTCTTGTATGCAACTTGTATACATGTGACGGTGATGGGTAGTGTGATATACCCCATCCTATGATTATCATGAATAACACAACACACACACCTTTATTAAAATGCACCAAAGTGGTTAGGCCATTTTATTCCCCCCTACCCACCCCCCACCCACCCTTTTTCCACATTCCATCCTTACCTATCATTCTTCCCCCAACTTACCAAACTTCTGGTTAAAGAAGACCACCATCATTGATACTGATACCAATACAGTGCTATCAAAAATAGCCGAGACTAACTGATGCAGATACTCAATTTTAGACTGATGTTGATATCAGTACCATCAAAATTAGCCAATACCTACCAAAACTGATACTTTGGCACATCCTGCAACATAACCACCATAGCTTGGCTGATCTGCCACTTTATCTTTTGTAATATTTTATTCAAATCTGTCTAAAAGACTTAGATCATTAACTTTTCCTTACTATAATAATGTAGGCTTTCCTCTACATGTTGTGCTTTTTGCAAGTCATATTTGGTAGCTAATGGTATTTCCATTAAAAAGTGATCACTCTGCAATAGGGTTTAGAGTGTTCACAATGAAAATTTATTTAAGCAAATACATATTAGGTGATGTATTTAAGCAAATATTTGGTGATGTATTAACGTCTCATTTATGTTGCTCCTATAATGTGCTGATACCTACAAAAAAAAGTGGTCATTATATTGATGAATTTTGCTGATTACCAATATTTACTTACTGGTCCAGCTTTGTTGGTTACTCAGTATTTCTTTATATAGTACAGTGGTACCTCGAGTTTCAAACAGTTACCAACTCGAACAATTATGTAAGTATATTTTTGGGGGTCTGAAACAGACCCGTCTAATTTACATTATTCCTTATGGGAACAAATTCGTTCGGTATCAGCACTCGAACAGCCTTCTGGAACAAATTAAGTTCGTAACTCAAGGTACCCCTGTATATGAAATCCTCCATTGCAGTAATTTTAACCTTTTAATTGTTTTATATTTAAGCATTTGTCGTAATATGACATTGTGCACCTTTATTCCTTACACATTTTAATTTGATATTATATATACTATATTCCAGATCCACGTACATAGGTAACAAAGAGAACCATTTCGAGTATCACCAATACCCACATAACTGTACGTGGCAGAACATTCTCATCACAACCACCTGCTGCCATGACTTTGGATCATTACATTACTGGAGCTCCTGTGATTCTCAAGTGGGATCCAAAGAACCTTGAGATCCGTACCATGTCTGTGGAGAAGACCTTAGAGCCCTTGGTGATTCAGGTGATGTCGAGCTTTGATTTGAAATACAGCCCTCGGATTTGGCAACACTTTGTGGGCTAAGCTTATGGCTCAGAGACCAGTTATTTGTAGAAGTATATTTTGATAAAAATTTAGATATATGTGTTTTATTATTTAAAGGTTTTGCAAAACTAAAGTTGAATTTTTAGGCCTTTGTTAAAATTTTAAAAATTTTCTGTGATGAGCTCGCTCTACTCCAATTGAAAACATAAACCAGCTTGTCTAAACAAGCTGTAAGATAGATGATGTAAGTTTACTTCTATTGAAGAAAAAATGAACAACTGTGTTTTCTCTGAGTCCATTAGCACTTGGCTCCTATGTGAAATAGTGATGCTCAGAACCAGCAAAACATTGTGACACATACAAATTGTGTGCCATCATTACTGTTTGAAATAAGCATTTCATATTTTATCCGATATTGCTGCAATTTTGAGAAACAAAGGATCTTGTAAAGTATAGTAGTGGTTGTACTTGATGCATTGTTTTGGCAATAAAACAGTACAGAATTAATGTATTTTCTTTTTAATATTTTTCTGTACTTCAAACATGGTAATATATAGTATTTTCAACAGAGATAATATAGTATTTTCAACATAGATAAAACAAACATTATTTTGTTTTTGAAAAATTTACATTTTTTTTGTTTTTTGTTTTTCTGCTTAATAAGAAGACACTGAAAAATTACCTAAATGGAAAACTAGAATTTTATAGTACATACATTGAAAGTTAGTACAGTATTCATTGTTCTTAGGCAGTTATAGCTAATAAAAAATTTCTGCACTTGAAAGTGAAAAATAACTACCATACAGTTGGAAATAATTATTAACAAGATATGTAATAGATGGGAACTTGCGCCCTCTCATTGTATGTCATGTGAATTATTTGAAAGACTACATTTTTTCCAGCTTAAACCTGTTAATACTTCACAGATAAACTATATTTGAATCACTTGCACATTAATGTTGCATAATTCACTTAAAATCATCTCCCTTTCCAGTTCCTCAGTACCTTTTTTTTTTATGTCCAGTACTTTATTGTCAATATGTTGCTTTTAGTTATAAATTTATATTTTACAAACTAATTTCTTAGTTAATAAGTTTATCTCCTACCTTGTACTGTACATTTCTGATCACTGAATGAATATTGCAGGTGAAAAGAAAAATACATCATAGTTCTGGATTAATAACTGTGATACATAAGCATATACGTAAGCTGCTTTCACCTTCCTTACACAGCACTGGAAACTTGCATAGCTTCACCACTGCTGTTCTGTTTGTGAAATTGGTTAACATTCAAAAATCAATTTATTCAGTATAAATTACCAGTACATATAATGTCCATGTATTGACTCCCTCCCATAAGACCTTGTTTTAGTTATATACTATATATGTACATATATTTATATACAATATGAGACAATGCCTTGCATCTCTACAATTTTTGTGTTTATCTAAAATTTGCTATTTATTGAATGAGATGCAGCATTACTGGCATCAAATTTGTGTGAAGTCACTTTTTCTGCTGTTGTTGCATGTCTTTGTGTGTAGGAAGAAACCTTAGTGTCACTTTAACCTCCATGAAAACTTTTTAGTGTTTTAAGTTGCATTGGTAGTGTTAATAGCACAATAAATAAATAAATATATACACACACACACACACACACACACACACACACACACACACACACACACACACACACACACACACACACACACACACACACACACACACACACACACACATAGTGGAACCCTGGTTTTCGTCTTTAATCTGTTCCAGAAGGTCAGCCGAAAACCGATTTGTACAAAAATTGAAGTAATATTTCCCATAAAAAAATATGTAAATCCAATTAATCCGTTCCAGACACCCAAAAATATTAACAAAAAATAAATTTTTTTAGAGAATAACTAGTGTTTTAGCTCTCTGTGGTTGTCCAGCCAACTCTTCCACATCCTGGCCACTCACATCAAACCCCATAGATTTCCCCAGTGGCACAATAGATTCTAGAACAGATGTAGGGTTGTCAAGTTTACACTAACTTATATTAAGTTAGTAATAGAACTAGGCATTAAAAACACAATACAGTGGACCCCCGGTTAACGAACTTTTTTCATTCCAGTAGTATGGTCAGGTGCCAGTACTGACCGAATTTTTTCCCATAAGGAATATTGTGAAGTAGATTAGTCCATTTCAGACCCCCAAACATACACGTACAAACGCACTTACATAAATACACTTACATAATTGGTCGCATTTGGAGGTGATCGTTAAGCGGGGGTCCACTGTATAAAGTAAAATACATACACAGTACATTCATTACTTACCTTAAAGCATTTGTAGTCTTAATGTAGGGCAAGAGGTGAGTAGTACTTATTTGTAGGAAGTTAGGTATAGGTAGCCAGTAGATGTAGGTATGTGGTCTGCTTGGGCTACATACCTACACCTACCTACATAGCTACACGATATTTAATGCGGCCCAGAGCCATATTATTACCATCGACATACCACTTTCACTGAGTTTAATCGTTTCTAATAACTACCTTTAGATGCCATCATAAACAAAGGGAGAAGTAATGAATAATTAATGCCGAGAATTGTAAAAAATGTGTTATGTATTAAGGGGGGAGTGACTGGGCCATTGCAGATTCATACACATTTTCTCTAATGCTGGACCAGAGCAAACATAATGTTTTCCCTCCACCCGACTGCCACCCCTCCATAGAATATAACATTGCATGTTTATATGCTTTGTAATGTGTTTCTTATATAATTTTGAGGGAAATATCATACTTAGATGGATTAATGAAAATGTCTATATTAACGTAAAATAAGACATTTAATGTGCCCAAGAGTGATTATTATTACATATTAGTATTATTACTATGGCATTAAGACTAGAGGGACACTCTTAGTGAACGAGTAACAAAGGCAGACTGAGTCACAAACGTATGAGCAACCGCGTCCTGTGGGCAGGTGGACGTGTCTGGTATGGACGATTTCCGAGTGGATTTACACAAACGGAAAATTTTGCCAAAAAAGTGGTCGAAAGCTGAATTGTACGATATCCAGACTGGACTAAAACCGGGTTTTCACTGTATAAATAATTATTTTTTGTATGTTTTAAAGCCCTTGTAGATTTTTGTTTGCTACTATATTTTTAATTTTGACATTTGAGCATCACTAAGCCTAATCTAGGGATATTGTTAGTTATTGTTTTTAATTTTGTTTCTTTCCTTTTATTTGTCTTAGGTTGATATGTAGTGTTGAGTGTAGTTCAGTGCATGGTTAAGTTAATCGACCTGCGTTTGCAGTAGAGGATGAACGTTCTAAAAGTGTTAAACTCCTTTGTGTAGTGAACAGAATATTACAGTCCAGGAAAATTGAAAAACTGAAGGCACATTTAGCCACACCATGAATAATTTTGGGAAGTGACTGAATGCACATATTATAAATTAATGGACTTTTGAAGATATTTGAAAGCGAGAGCTTGTTTTGAGAGTACAGAACCACTACCACATTTGCAAAAATGCCAGAGACCAACTACTCCACTATGTCTAACACAGACAATGGAAGTGGCTTCATTCTTCGCTGGGATATTAAGAATTTGGAAATCAAGACCAGATCAGTTGAAAAGACACTAGAGCCACTTGTTATACAGGTAATGCTTATTTTTTACTCCCCTCATTTATGGATAATTTTGAATTCTTATCACTAAGGTATGGTTACTGAGAGGATTTTAAAATTTAGCGTTGTGATTACTGTAGTATGATTTTTTTGGTAATATAAACAGCATTAGTGCTATCCTGTTTCAGGAATTTCTTTCTCTCTTTAGGTGTCATACAACACATTATCAAATTTGTTTTTCTTTATTCTATGTGAAGTTTTTTCTTGAATTTGTTCATTATTTTACAATATACAGTGGACCCCCACATAACGATTACCTCCAAATGTGACCAATTATGTAAGTGTATTTATGTAAGTGCGTTTGTGCGTGTATGTTTGGGGGTCTGAAATGGACTAATCTACTTCACAATATTTCTTATGGGAACAAATTCGGTCAGTACTGGCACCTGAACATACTTCTGGAGTGAAAAAATATCGTTAACTGGGGGTCCACTGTATATTTTAGTTTATAATGCTAATCTGAAATTGAAGGCTTTAGTGGTACTAAGATGCTTTGGTAAATCACTAGTTTTAGTGTTGTGTATTATAATTTATTTGATTTATTGTACTAATATACTGTACTGTACTTTAGTTAATGTTTAAGTGTATTGGATATAATTTTTCTATGGTAGGATTAGTCAGTCATTCATTCCTTTCTAATACATTATCCACTTTAACTGCCCATGTTTCTAATACATTATCCACTTTAATTGCCCATGTTTCTTGTGCATTATCTACTTTAACTCTCCATGTTTCTAATACATTATACACTTTAACTGCCCATGGTCTAATACATTATAAATAAAAACTTTACAGATTGATAATTTAACAGTTCACTCACAGATTTTTATCCAATT
This sequence comes from Cherax quadricarinatus, assembly GCF_038502225.1. Lineage (NCBI taxonomy): Eukaryota > Metazoa > Arthropoda > Malacostraca > Decapoda > Parastacidae > Cherax > Cherax quadricarinatus. The sequence continues at coordinate 18,198,205 of NC_091371.1, read as the reverse complement.
TTTTTACTTTGTTTTTTCTTCCTTCTCTTAACTGCTGTATTGAATTTTCTACCATTCTTAAACATTAATACTGTACATAAATTTTTTTTATGATGATGGCCAGTACTTGTGTAAGACTTTGATTTAATGATATTTTAATTCCTTATACACAGCTTACAGTATTTTTTTTAAATGGCCATTTCCTACCAAGGAGGGGTGACCCAAAGAATGAAACACATTCACCATCACTCATTTCCTAGCCTTCTTTCTACGAATGCACGGACATCACAGTTCAAATGATCTATAGAGTTGCACCATCTTTGCTCATGATAAATGCTATTACTGTTTCAATGTAATATTAATGTAATTTGGAATCCATGAAGTGCCACATTTACTCTGAAAAACTGGGAGAAACTTTAATAAATTTTTACCCCATTGTAATTTCACACTTTCATTATTACTAAACAGTTTAACTTAGTCACATATCATTTGATTTTTTTGTGATACATCATCTAAGCATCATAAATACAGTAGTATTCACTTATTTTTTGTCATGTATTTTTATGGTTAAAATCTGTTAGTTATATTTTACCTGCTCAACTTCTTTTAACTACACTTTTTTTTTGTTCGTCCTGCATGACTGTACAGTATTTTTTAGTACACATATTAATCTTATCTACCTTCTAAATCTCTAATTTTATTAGCAACTTATTTATATATCTCCTTCTCTAGAGCCATAGAGACTCAGCTAGTGTAGCTCATGTTTCTCAATGGTCACTAATTTTGTATCTGAAAACTTTTCAAAGATTTTTATGATGTGTGGTGTCAATGCTGCTTGTCAATAGCACTAACATTGCTTTGCTTTCCCTTTTGTGAAGAGGTTCTATAATCTGTAGTACAAGTGGACGAGCTCTGCTTTGCTCTAGTGTGATTCGTCAATGAGCAGGACAGGATGGAAACAGTTTTCTAAGAGAGAGTAAATGCATGATCAGTTCTTGCAAGTTACTTTACATATAATATATTAAACAACTTAAACACTTGTGGGAATTTTTGTTGGAAGTTGGTGTGATTAAGATTTCTCTGCTGTGAAGGCTGGAAGGTGGTACACTAGGCTGGGTTTCATTATACAGTTATGCATCTTCGATTTTTTTTTTTTTGTCCTTATGCTTTTAAATTCTTTCTTGGTATGTACCACCTCACTCCATGGAAGTAAGGTCTGGGGCAGGAGCAATGATAGCTTTATTTATTTGTGAGAGTCCATAGTTGTACAAAAAATTCTTTCACTATTAGTTCTTTGAGTGTCAGTCCTTAATTCAGCATCCTAATAGGAGGAAGTGGGTAGCCAGTAATGCTCATTGTGATGGATAGAGATGATGATGTTTTGCTGTAGTGTAACAATAACCGACAGTTCTGTAACCAACGGCTTTCTACATTATTTCTAAATAAATTTACCCAGAGGATTTTCCATATTTTTGAAGTCCATTAAATTTAGGTGTTACTGTACTTTTCAGTTAAGAATTATATTACTTTCTGATATCTAGTTCTGTTGCTTGATTTAATCATATAATATCTCGTCTCAGGTATTATCACATTTCGTTAAAAAATAGCATAATTTTATTTTACTAAGTATTACAAAATAATGAGAACTTTGGTTATACTGTACTAGGATTTGCACTTGCATTATGTATATAGTACTTTACCTGTATATGAATGAAAAAATATTGTAGTTGAGTGATATTCAGATGTTCTATTTTTTAACTTAACTTTCAATAAATAGGTCACAACACTTGTCAACACAAAGGGACCTTCAAAGAAAAAGAAAGGGAGAAGTAAACGAGCCCATGTATTAGTTGCAGCAGTAGAGGCAGCTACAGCAAATTTTATTGAGCGAGGAGAGGAAATTGCATATGAGAACCCTGATATTAGGGGTGAGATGCTTGGTGCTGTGGAAGAAGTTAGAAAAACAGGTAAGTGTAGGAAATGCTATATAGGCCAAAGAATGTTTGTTAATTTTATGTGCAGTGTTCTAAACAGATTCCTCCAATTTTACAAAAAGTATTTTATTTATATTTTTTTTTAACTCATCGGCCGTCTCCCACCGTGGCAGAGTGACCCAAGAAAGAAGAAACGCTTTCATAAAGTTTTTCTTCTTTTTACCTTTAGCAGTTTATAATAATAATATAATAATATCATTATTTACTACAAGTACATGTACAAGGTATACAGGCCTAGCTGACATCAGTGACATATGTACTACTACAGTACATAGAAAGCCCCTTGTAATGCAGAGCATTTCAGGCAAATTAAGTCAGTTTTGTCCCAGGATGCGACCCACACCAGTCGACTAACACCCAGGTACCCATTTTACTGATGTGTGAACATAGGCAACCAGTGTAAGGAAACCCTTCCGATGTTTCCACCCCTTCGTCGGGAATTGAACCCAGACCCTCACTGTGTGAAGCAAGAGCTTTTGCCACCAGGGCACAGTAAACAGGAGAAGAGGTTACTAGCCCCTTGCTCCCAGCATTTTAGTTGCCTCTTACAACACTCATGGCTTACGGAGGAAGGATTCTCCCCAACTCCGCATGAAGAACCAGAGGTATTGATTTTCCAAATTACTATTTTCAATTTATTTCCTTTGTAATTCAGTAAATCCTTGTACAGTGCAGCAGTTATGCTCCTACAAACCACCATGTTCAAATAATTTGTTAAAAAACTGAAGAACCCTCAGGAAAATAGGATATGCTTTATAAAGTTTATACAGCAATAAACATGCTCTTCATTGCTACCCTGTGGTATAGCAACATTATTAATATGAGATATTCCTCACTTTTATTACAGCTTCTGTAATTAAAACTACATTACTGATTATTATCGAGTTAAATGTAAATACACGTAATATGTACCGAAATGTAAAGATAGTGTCTAAAATGACATGCTACTGATCTTATTGACTACTAGAAGACCATACTGTTTCTGGCACCACAACCAAACTTTTTATTGTACTCCATGCCTGGCCTGCTCCCGTTAATAAATGGTATTAAGGAGGGTGTTCCAGTTTATGTTCATTCAAATTTGATTTTTTTTTTTTTTTACAAGTCGCCCATTCCCCATCAAGGCAGCATGACCCAAAAAGAAAGAAAATCCCTAAAAAGAAAATACTTTCATCATAATTCAACACTTTCACCTCACTCACACATAATCACTGTCCTGGTGTGAGCTTGTATCCCTGCATAATGAACCTAGTATCTAGGAAAGGGAGAAAATCAGCTTTGTAAATATTTTGCTGTTTGCAGGGCTTCACGGAATTAAATCTAGATTCCTGAAGTTTACAGGGTTGAAGTGTGTAGGTGCTATAATGAGAACATGATCCTTATAATTTAGCCTCGCACATGCTGGTAGACATCCTTGAAAAATATCTAATTTTATCATAGATATCTAAGTGCCCAAAATGCCCTGGCATGATAGTAGCCTTCTTTGTACCAATCAAATTATGAAATGTAAACACACATTGTAACCTTTGCAAAGAAATAAACTTTTTTTTTTTTTTTTTTTTTTATCTGTAGCACCCACCACATCCATTCAAGTGGCTTCTAGACTGATTGTCAGACATCAGTGTTTCTGTCTTGAGTTGTGCATATTTTTGGGGAGTTTGACAATTGTTCCTACAAACAAAAATTCAGAATTTTTCTTGAGCACTATGTTAGTTAATATCTGCATAGTTTATGGAAACCAAGCATTCTGGAATAGATCAAAACTCTTTGGAACTCAGTATATACAGTAATTTACCTGTGAGGAAGGAAAAGTACCTACCTCTGTTTCCTGGATAACGGGTTGATCAAGCTGGGAAACAGGCTCAACTTCAATGTAAAATGGACACAAACAAAAGATGACCTTATTTACTGTTACTTTCTTTCTCCATGACAAGGTGCAGCATGATGTACAATACTTAGGCATTCTGAAGACAAAAGATAGCAGCAATTTTCTTGACGAATGATGATGTAACATAACCAAAATCTCTGAATTGAAATTTGTCTGTGTTGATGATAAAAAAAAATCCACAAGGCTTTGACAACTCAAGACATTGTATTGAAATCAAGAAATGAATCTTAGACTAATTGGCCACACAGTCACTAGTCACCCAAGCACCTAAGAGAAATGGCATAGGTGCTGCTTGGATCACACTGAAAATTATCTATGATTTCAGTAGGCTCATTACACAACCTGTGACATCAAAGCTACATTTATGCCATCTTCTGTACAGGATTTGACAAGTAATACATGGGTTCAACTTTGCATCATTTTTCAAATAATATAAAAAACAGATATACAGCATTTTTTTTATGATGTCACTATAATGTTCATTTACAGTGGTTCAGATTCAGGGTAAATATTTGAAATGTTGCAGGAGCTTTCCCTTCCACCTCACAGTCAGCCTATGGGTCAGGTCATTGAGGAAGCCTAGTTGCACTTAATGTACACAACCTCCCATGCCTCGGTTCTCCTTGCTTATGCATCCCATACACTTGGCTCTGTTAGTGAATCAATTTTTTTATGTTTTCATTATTGTATCTCATGTCTGGATAATAACCATGGCACCTAAAAGGAATGTTAGTGATGCTGGAAGTGCCAAGACGAAGTTATAAGAGTGAAAGTCATGGTGTTTTGAAAAATAAGTATTAGATAAGCTTAAGAGTGATGCACATGTAGCAGAAAGTGAGTCTATGGTCTTGTTGAATCATCAGTTCATTCAGTTAAAGGGAATAAATACATGATATGAACTTGTATAATGAGTAATGCAGGTTGTGACCTAAAAAGATTGATACATAGGTCACAGCAGCTAAATAAGATGGAAAAATTTAGTGAGTGAATTGAGCAGAAAACCAACTAAATGGCACCACTTAATTTTATTTTAAGGGGAAAAAGCCCTAGAGTACTATAAAGCAGTGTGTGATGAAGGAAGGTGTGAACAAGAGCATGTTAAGTGCAGGCTGGTTCCACAAGTTCAAATTATGCTATCCAGTTCAGCAGTGAATTTCCCTGCGCAATTGTAAGAAATTATTTCTGAGAGTGGCTATAAGCCACAGTAAGTGTTTAATGCTGACAAGACAGGTCTTTGTTGGAGCAGTTCCATAGTATTGGTAAAGTTGCAGACTCTTTTTCACTGAAGAGGACCCTGACAAAGTTAGAAGCAATGCTCTGAAATGGGGTCTGGAGCAGCTGATGTCTTACTGTCAGCTGTATAAAGTGCTGCAGGTTAAAACAGACCAAACACACACGAAAGAATTCCTCAGTACTCCAGTACAATTATCTACATCAATAGAAGAACCTCAGCCATCCACCTTAACCAGTGATCCACAACCTTCCACCTTGTCAGTTCTATGGTTCACCTCATCTTTCATCTGCCATCAAGCCCACTCCCAGATATCTGAACATTTTCACCTCCTCCATACTCCCTCCTTCGAATCTGATATCCAGTCTTTCATTACCTCAGTTTTTTCTTACTCATCACCTTGCTCTTTCCTATGTTCACTCTTAATTTCCTTCTTTTACTTACCCTTGCAAATTAGTCCACCAACCTTTGCAGCCTCTCTTCAGAATCTCCCAAAAGTACCATGTGATTGGCAGAAAGCAACTGCATCAAACTGCAATTACATTACAGTATTTTTTTTTTCTTTTTTACAATTTTGAGACTAAAATTTTATTTAATCATTCTGGGGGGGGGGATGTACATAACCCTGCTTATCCCACATGGTCTACGGTTCATTTTAGACAACTTTTTTTTTATTAGATACCACCATTTAAAAAAAATGTAACTACCATTTTCATTGACGATCAACTGTACCTTCAAAATAAATAACTTGTTAATATATTATACACTGTGTCAAATTTGCACATCTTATTTTGTGGAATGGTAATTGGAGGATAATTTGAGGAGATTCCTGGAAACAGTAACACCACCAAAAATTCTGTCAAACAGAAATGGAACATTCAGCATTGCACCTCTCTCTTACCCATCTTCCCAACATCTGAACCAACACAAGATATTGTCACATCAAGCTTCACTGTTACGTTGATGGAGTGCATTATAGTATAAGTTCTAATTTTGTGATCCGTTGCAATATTTTTACAAACTCACATTACTAAGACTCATGGCTATATTTTTTGTAGTGGTTGCATAGACAAACTTTGTAATTAAGGTTTGCTCTGACTTTTTTCATGAGTGCTAGTCATAATATTTTCACCTCTACTGTATTTTAAATTAGATGCAAGTTATGTATTTTTGTCTTCAGAATATTCCTTAATTATTTTCATTGTTTTATTTAACCAGACACTTCATTTAAGCTTGTCATTATTTATGTCTTCTGTTTTTACTTTTTTAAATAATTTGATTACAATATATGGTACTTTTATATACTCTGCCAGTAATGAGGCAATTATTTTTCAGAAGTACATTTATTCTTGCTCCTGTGACTTAGTTATGTTACGTTATAAGAATGTCTGTGGAATGTTGAGCGTCTTCAGCTACTTACTTATATTTATATGTTGTTGCTTTCAGATTGGGTGCCATTTGGTCAGATAGTCTTAATGAAAATAGTTTACAAATTTCAGTAACTAGACACTGTTAAAAATTTTATGGTTTGTTTGGATATATTGTATAGTACTTCTTTCAGTGTATATGTCTATGTCCAGTACCATATTTAATTTTTTTTTTTTAACAAGTCGGTTCCCCAAAACGTCTCCCACCATAAACTGGCAGAGGTGTGACCCATATACGTAAAAGATACACAAATATCCCTCCAAACTGCTAATATCTCAGAACCCCTCCTTTAGAGTGCAGGCATTGTACTTCCCATTTCCAGGACTCAAGTCCGGCACTGATTTTTTTTTTTTTTTTCAACAAGTCGGCCGTCTCAAGGCAGGGTCAAAAAGAAAATACTTTCATCATCATTCAACACTTTCAACTCACTCGCACATAATCACTGTTTTTGCAGAGGTGCTCAGAACACAACAGTTTAGAAGCATATACGTATAAAGATACACAACATATCCCTCCAAACTGCTAATATCTCAGAACCCCTCCTTTAGAGTGCAGGCATTGTACTTCCCATTTCCTGAACTTCCTCCTCCCTTGGTTTATACACTTTAACCTCCCTCTTACTTGTTGCCATTTTCCTGTTTTCCCATCTACCTCTTACTCTAACTGTAGCTACAACTAAATAATGATCTGATATATCAGTTGCCCCTCTATAAACATGTACATCCTGGAGCCTACTCTTCAACCTTTTATCCACCAATACACAATCTAACAAACTACTTTCATTACGTGCTATATCTTACCTTGTATATTTATTTATCCTCTTCTTCATAAAATATGTATTACTTATTACCAAACCTCTTTCTACACATAGCTCAGTTAAAGGCTCCCCATTTTCATTTACCTCTGGCACCCCAAATTTACCTACTACTCCCTCCACAACATTTTTGCCCACTTTAGCATTGAAATCCCCAACCACCATTTCACTCAAACTTGGTTCAAAACTCCCTATGCATTCACTCAACATTTCCCAAAATCTCTCTCTCTCCTCTACACTTCTCTCTTCTCCAGGTGCATATATGCTTACTATAACCCACTTTTCACATCCAACCTTTATTTTACTCCACATAATCCTTGAATTAATATATTTATAGTCCCTCTTTTCCTGCCATAACTTATCCTTCAACATTATTGCTACTCCTTCTTTAGCTCTAACTCTTTTTGAAACCCCTGTCCTAATCCCATTTATTCCTCTCCACTGAAACTCTCCTACCCTCCTTCAGCTTTGTTTCACTTAAAGTCAGGACATCCAGCTTCTTCTCATTTATAACATCCACAATCATCTCTTATCATTTGCACAACATCCACACACATTCAGACTTCCCACTTTGACAGTTTTCTTCTTCTTATTCTTTTTAGTAATTTTTTACAGGAAAAGGGGTTACTAGCCCATTGTTCCCGGCATTTTAGTTGACTTTTACAACACGCATGGCTTACGGAGGAAAGATTCTTATTCCACTTCCCCATGGATATAAAAGGAACAGTAATAAGACCAAGAACTATTAAGATAAAATCAAAGAAAACTCAGATGAGTGTGTATAAATAAACATGTACATGTATGTGTAGTGTGACCTAAGTGTAAGTAGAAGTAGCAAGACGTACCTGTAATCTTGCATATTTATGAGACAGACTAAAGACACCAGCAATCCTACCATCATGTAAAACAATTACAGGCTTTCGTTTCACACTCACTTGTATATGTATGTATGTTTATCACTAAAGTTTTATCAGTCGGTCTGTTTCTGCTTATCTATCTCTATGACTGTTTTTGATACTTTATTTTTTATTTTAAAAATTTCATGTTAATGTGTTTGTGATGTTTTGATAAGTTAACTATGACTCGCAAATCCCATTCCTCACCAACAGGGGATACTATGTCACGTGCTGCCAGAGAGTTTGCTGAAGACCCCTGCAGCAGTGTGAAGCGGGGCAACATGGTCCGTGCTGCCAGGAACCTGCTGTCTGCAGTCACTCGCCTTCTTATATTAGCAGATATGGTGGATGTTCATCGTCTTCTGAAGAGCTTGCAAGTGGTATGTGATTGGAAAACAGAAAAGTTTGATAATGTCTTTTTTCTCTCATAATACGTATTCTTTGTAATTTTTTACACGTTTCTTATTTATATCTAGATATATATATGTTATGTGAACAGTATTTAGATAAAGGTAGGGAAGTTTTTATTGCATTTATGGATTTAGAAAAGGCATATGATAGAGTGGATAGAGGAGCAATGTGGCAGATGTTGCAAGTATATGGAATAGGTGGTAAGTTACTAAATGCTGCAAAGAGCTTTTATGAGGATAGTGAGGCTCAGGTTAGGGTGTGTAGAAGAGAGGGAGAATACTTCCCAGTAAAAGTAGGTCTTAGACAGGGATGTGTAATGTCACCATGGTTGTTTAATATATTTATAGATGGGGTTGTAAAAGAAGTACATGCTAGGGTGTTCGGGAGAGGGGTGGGATTAAATTATGGGGAATCAAATTCAAAATGGGAACTGACACAGTTACTTTTTGCTGATGATACTGTGCTTATGGGAGATTCTAAAGAAAAATTGCAAAGGTTAGTGGATGAGTTTGAGAATGTGTGTAAAGGTAGAAAGTTGAAAGTGAACATAGAAAAGAGTAAGGTGATGAGGGTATCAAATGATTTAGATAAAGAAAAATTGGATATCAAATTGGGGAGGAGGAGTATGGAAGAAGTGAATGTTTTCAGATACTTGGGAGTTGACGTGTCGGCGGATGGATTTATGAAGGATGAGGTTAATCATAGAATTGATGAGGGAAAAAAGGTGAGTGGTGCGTTGAGGTATATGTGGAGTCAAAAAATGTTATCTGTGGAGGAAAAGAAGGGAATGTATGAAAGTATAGTAGTACCAACACTCTTATATGGATGTGAAGCTTGGGTGGTAAATACAGCAGCGGGGAGACGGTTGGAGGCAGTGGAGCTGTCCTGTCTAAGGGCAATGTGAGGTGTAAATATTATGCAGAAAATTCGGAGTGTAGAAATTAGGAGAAGGTATGGAGTTAATAAAAGCATTAGTCAGAGGGCAGAAGAGGGGTTGTTGAGGTGGTTTGGTCATTTAGAGAGAATGGATCAAAGTAGAATGACATGGAAAGCATATAAATCTATAGGGGAAGGAAGGAGGGGTAGGGGTCGTCCTCGAAAGGGTTGGAAAGAGGGGGTAAAGGAGGTTTTGTGGGCGAGGGGCTTGGACTTCCAGCAAGTGTGCATGAGTGTGTTAGATAGGAGTGAATGGAGACGAATGATACTTGGGACCTGACGATCTGTTGGAGTGTGAGCAGGGTAATATTTAGTGAAGGGATTCAGGGAAACCGGTTATTTTCATATAGTCGGACTTGAGTCCTGGAAATGGGAAGTACAATGCCTGCACTTTAAAGGAGGGGTTTGGGATATTGGCAGTTTGGAGGGATATGTTGTGTATCTTTATACGTATATGCTTCTAAACTGTTGTATTCTGAGCACCTCTGCAAAAGCAGTGATAATGTGTGAGTGTTGATGAAAGTATTTTCTTTTTGGGGATTTTCTTTCTATTTTGGGTCACCCTGCCTCGGTGGGAGACGGCCGACTTGTTGAAAAAAAAAAATATATACAGTGGACCCCCGCATACCGATGGCACCACATAGCGATTAATCCGCATACCGCTTGCTTTAATCGCAAAAATTTTGCCTCGCATACCGCTTAAAAACCCGCTCACCGATTTTCGTCCGAGACGCGTCCAATGTGCGCCCTCAGCCAGCCTCACATGTGCCGCCCGTGCCATTGTTTACCAGCCAGCCTCCGCGGTAACATCCAAGCATACAATTGGAATATTTCGTATTATTACAGTGTTTTCGGTGCTGTTTCTGGAAAATAAGTGACCATGGGCCCCAAGAAAGCTTCTAGTGCCAACCCTACACCAATAAGGGTGAGAATTCCAATAGAAATGAAGAAAGAGATCATTGATAAGTATGAAAGTGGAGTGCGTATCGCCGACCTGGTCAGGTTGTACAAGAAACCCCAATCAACCATCGCTACTATTGTGGGCACCAGAAAGGCAATCAAGGAAGCTGTTCTTGCCAAAGGTTTAACTGTGTTTTCGAAACAAAGATCGCAAGTGATGGAAGATGTTGAGAGACTCTTATTGGTGTGGATAAATGAAAAACAGCTAGCAGGAGATAGCATCTCTCAAGCGATCATAAGCGAAAAGGCTAGGAAGTTGCATCAGGATTTAATTAAAAAAATGCCTGCAACTAGTGATGATGTGAGTGAATTTAAGGCCAGCAAAGGTTGGTTTGAGAGATTTAAGAAGCGTAGTGGCATACATAGTGTGATAAGGCATGGTGAGGCTGCCAGTTCGGACCACAAAGCGGCTGAAAAATATGTGCATGAATTCAAGGAGTACATAGAGACTGAAGGACTGAAACCTGAACAAGTGTTTAATTGTGATGAAACAGGCCTGTTTTGGAAGAAAATGCCAAGCAGGACCTACATTACTCAGGAGGAAAAGGCACTCCCAGGACATAAGCCTATGAAAGACAGGCTTACTTTGTTGATGTGTTCCAATGCTAGTGGTGATTGCAAAGTTAAGCCTTTATTAGTGTATCACTCTGAAACTCCCAGAGCGTTCAGGCAAAAGAATGTCCTCAAGAAGAATTTGTGTGTGCTGTGGAGGGCAAACAGTAAGGCATGGGTCACTAGGGACTTTTTCTATAACTGGTTACACCATGCATTTGCCCCCAATGTGAAAGATTACCTAACTGAAAAGAAATTAGAACTTGAGTGCCTCCTGGTGTTAGACAATGCCCCTGGTCATCCTACAGCCGTGGCAGAGCGACTTTATGGGGACATGAGCTTCATTAAGGTGAAGTTTTTGCCTCCTAATACCACTCCTCTCCTGCAGCCCATGGACCAGCAGGTTATTGCAAACTTCAAAAAACTGTACACAAAAGCTCTGTTTGAAAGGTGCTTTGTAGTGACCTCAGAAACTCAACTGACTCTAAGAGAGTTTTGGAGAGAGCACTTTAATATCCTCAATTGTGTAAACCTTATAGGTAAGGCTTGGGAGGGAGTGACTAAGAAGACCTTGAACTCTGCTTGGAAGAAACTGTGGCCAGAATGTGTAGACAAAAGGGATTTTGAAGGGTTTGAGGCTAACCCTGAGAGGATTATGCCAGTTGAGGAATCCATTGTGGCATTGGGAAAGTCCTTGGGGTTGGAGGTTAGTGGGGAGGATGTGGAAGAGTTGGTGGAGGAGGACAATGAAGAACTAACCACTGATGAGCTGATAGATCAACTTCAAGAGCAAGAGGCCAGACCTGAGAAAACTGGTTCAGAGGAGGGGAGAGAGAAATTGAAGAAGTTGCCTACTACAAAGATTAAGGAAATGTGTGCAAAGTGGCTTGAAGTGCAAACCTTTTTTGATGAAAATCACCCTCACACAGCTATTGCAAGCCGTGTTGGCAACCTGTGCACTGACAATGTTGTACAACACTTTAGGGAAGTCATAAAGGAACGAGAGGTACAGGCCACTATGGACAGATATGTTGTGCGAAAGAAGTCCAATAACTCTGAAGCTGGTCCTAGTGGCATTAAAAGAAGAAGGGAAGTAACCCCAGAAAAGGACTCGACACCTCAAGTCTTAATGGAAGGGGATTCCCCTTCTAAACACTAACACTCTCTCTCCCCTCCTCCCATCCCATCAATCATCACCAGATCTTCAATAAAAGTAAGTGTCATGTAAGTGTGCATGCCTTTTTCAGTTTGTGTGTACTGAAATTAACATTTCATGTGGTAAAAAAATTTTTTTTTTCATACTTTTGGGTGTCTTGCACGGATTAATTTTATTTCCATTATTTCTTATGGGGAAAATTCATTCACATACCGATTATTTCGCATAACAATTACCCCTCTTGCACGGATTAAAATCGGTATGCAGGGGTCCACTGTATATATATATATGTTATTTTTTAGTAAAGCTTTATCAGGTGTTAAATAATGGAGTTTGAATACCTATACACATTTTTTGTGTAACTTGGGTGACTTGTTACTATAACTAAATTTTTATGTAACCAAAGTTAACTGAAGCACAAATTTTGAAATATTTCATTATAATAGGTAGGAGTTGTAAAGAATCTTACTTATCTACTATAAGCAGCATACTATTTTTGTAAAATTAAAGTAATAAACATCAGTTGTTCTTACTCTGAAAATATACAAGCTCAGTGCAGAACTATAGTCGAGTTCCCATGCAAAACTGCTTATAAATCTGAATAGAGAATAGGCTAGAGAGATTTGCATGAATTTAATGGCATGCACACACATTGCAGTGCTGCTTCATGGTGTGATCCAGTTTCTTCACCTCTGTATTACTCATACAGTACTGTTTTAAAATTTTCCAATTTTTCCTCCATACATTTTTATCTTTTTGTTTCACCTTGCCCCTATTTTCTCATTGGCATGCACTTGATAGAAGCATTTGCTATTCTTTTAACATTTTTTCCAGAACAAATGGTCACTACTTCAATTTTATGATAGTGAACCCAGCATGTGAAATTTGTGAAAAGTTTTTAGGACCTCCTTTCAATTCTTGTAAACTTACAGGCATGAAGGCATATGAATATTCAGGGAAGATACCACAAGGAACCATCAATTCCATGATGAGAAATTCCTATGGGAGTAAAGCATCAAAGATATAGAGCTAATAAATCACTTTTTTTTTTTTTTGCATGCATGTATTTGATGGTATTATTATTATAAGAATTTTGGTTTACAGGTGCAGTGACCTAGTCCTTAATTTAGGCATTACTCAACAATATTCCTTCTCATTGCCAAGTATTTTCCAATTAATATAGTACAGTCTAAATTTCTGAAATGTTTAGAAGACAAAATATTGCATTTTTGACCCGAGTAGATCAACCAGTCCATGATTAAAAGTATTCTCACAATATTTCTTTTAGGTGGAGGATGATTTAGAAAAGGTGAAAAATGCATCTAGCCAATCAGAGCTCCTAGATAATTTCCGTTTGTTTGGTAAAAACACAAGTGACCTCATCAACCAAGCTGCTAAACGACAAAATGAACTTAAGGACCCAAGGCTTCGCGATGATTTGGCTTCAGCTCGAGCTGTACTTAAGAAAAATTCCATGATGCTTCTCACAGCTTCTAAGGTATAAAAATTGGTCTTGCTATCTGACTGCATTACAGTAATTAAATGATATTGCAAAAATTGTAGTTAACCAAAATTCTTTTTTTTTTATTTTGTACATAAGTTATAAAGATGGTTAAAGTTTTTTTTTTTTACCGATAACCTCACATTTAGTAAGCCCCTTTTTTTATGAATTACTGTAACATCTTGAACTTGGAACTACTGAACATGAGTTGATAGCTTATGACGAGTCTTAAAGGGCACCTGGGTGAGTGTGAAATGGAAACCTATAATTGTTTTTCATGATGGTAGGATTGCTGGTGTCTTTTTTTTTTCTGTCTCATAAACATGCAAGATTTCAGGTATGTCTTGCTACTTCTACTTAGGTTACACTACCCATGCATGTACAGTGCTCATCACGGCATTATGCCAAGTGAGCGCCCCTGCATAATGCCTTGATGAAAATCAAAGGCCTACCATACAGGGGGGTCTTTTCTAGTCAGTGCATTATGCCGGGTAGCAGCCATTAGCACGACGTCATGGCCTGCCGCCACACTCCACAGTGACTCCTCAGTGCTCATGTGGCTGCCATGGCAAGAGGAAGTGTTGCACTTTTGCCTCTCATCCATCCCATCTTTTGTCTGGTGTTCTCTTAGGTTTTGGGGCTATACATGTTTGATTATAGGTAAAAGGAAGTCATTAACACCTGAAACTATAGCTCAAATCATAGGGCTTCACAAAGCTGGGCACCAGACAAAAGAAATAGTGGAGAATGTTGGTGTGTGTAAATGTTCAGTGAGGAACTGGGTGCAGCGTTTCATGGCTGGTGGCAGTGTCGAGATACCGTCTACCAAACCTCATCCTGGCCCCTTGAAGACATTCGTTCGTATCTTAACTGTGTTAAAGAAGCAGTTAAAGAGTACACCTAAGATAACTGCTGGAGAATTGAAAGAAAAGAACCCACATCTTCTCTCAGAGGTGTCTGTAAAAGCTGTCAGTAGACGTGTGTCAGAACTTGGCTACAGTAGTCACCGCCAGGTTAAAAAACCATCCTTTCCAAACCACAGAAGAAACTTAGGCTGAATTATGCAAATAAATACCTTTACTGGAATCCTCAACAGTGGTCTGAAGTACTTAGAAGTGATGAAGCAACCTTCACCGTCACCTGCAACCTTGGTGAACATGTGTACCAGCCCAGAGACAGTGACCCACTAGACCCACACTATACCTGTGGGACCACCAAACACCCAGACTCGCTCATGGTTTGGGGGTGTTTCAGTGCTCAGAGTGTTGGCAAACTCATTGTGCTTCCCAAAAACCATTATATGAACCAGTATAATTACCTGGAGTTATTGTGTGACAATTTACCAAAAAAAAAAAAAAAAAAAAAAAATTGACAAGTGTGAAGCTACGGTTTTTATGCAGTACGGTGCACTGTGTCATACCGCCAGATCTGTAGTTCAGTGGCTTAAGGACTGTAAAGTGAGGTTCTTTAATGACTGGCCAGGCAATTCCCCAGACCTAAACCCTATTGAGAACCTCTGGTCAATAGTGTAACGAAGTTTACTGGGCAAGGATATCGGTTCCATCCTGCAGCTGGAGACTGCTCTACTTGAGGCATGGAATAATATACCTCCCCAAACCCTCAAGAATTTGTGTGATAGTCTTCCTACACGGCTGAGGGACGGACGTGATTAAACGTAAAGGACGCAGCACCAAGTATTAGTGTACAAATATATATAGTAGTATAATCTTTCATGGTATGTGTTTGTGTTTTGGTACATGTGTGGGGGAGGGGCGGCATAATGCCATGACGAGCACTGTACAGGCATATATATACACACCCCTCTAGGTTTTCTTCTATTTTCTTTCTTGTTCTTGTTTATTTCCTCTTATCTCCGTGGGGAAGTGGAACAGAGTTCTTCCTCCGTAAGCCATACTTGTAGTAAGAGGCAACTAACATGCTGTAAGCAAGGAGCTAGTAACCCCTTCTCCTGTATACATTACTAAAGTTAAAAAGAGAAACTTTTGTTTTTCTTTTTGGGCCACCCTTCATTGGTGGGATACAGCCGGTTTGTTGAAAGAAGAAAAAGGATTGTTGGTGTCTTTTCTGTCTCATAAACACACGGAACAACAGGTATACCTTGCTATGTCTACTTACACTTAGGTCACACTACACATCATGTACACACCTAGGTTTTCTTCTATTTACTTAATAGTTCCTGTTCTTTATTTCCTCTTATATCCGTGGGGGAAGTAGAAAAGAGTTCTTCCATAAGCCATGCGTGTCGTAAGAGGCAACTAAAATGCCGGGAGCAAGGGGCTAGTAACCCCTTCTTCATATAAATTACTAAAGTTAAAATGAGAAATTTTTGTTTTTTCTTTAGGTCACCCTGCCTTGGTGGGATACAGCCTTTTCGTTGAAAAATTTTAAAATGGGTACCAACTAATTCTCCTGAAAATTTGTAATATACAACCAACCCCCTCTTAACAGTCTAGATAGGAATCAGAAAAAAAAAAAATTAATTTGTGAAAATATGTTCTATGTGAATTGCATTTTCCCCTAGAAGCTTGTGTTGCAACTTGAGATGGGGACAGGGATGTTGTTATTGCACATCTAATTCCTATTAACTTTATAATGAAATTTAAAAAAATATATACTAATTGTTTAGTAAAGGTATGGTGGTGTTATACCCCCCTCATAAAATGAGTATATAATATAAAAAATTATAGGATACATCTCATATTTTTGTTATTGCTGGGTTTAAAGGTTGGGATGCCCTCAAAGCCATTGCAACTCCTTGGCCATCACAACTCCTTGGCCATCACAATCCTTCACCCCAACAATACCCATCATTACTTACTCCTCCTGACCATCCATTAATTGAGGCCCAAGGCCTCGGGATCTTGCCCAACTGCTTGGGTTATGTACTATCATTATACCACTAACTTTTGTGCGATCTAGAGAAGCTGTGACTTCTGTAGTAACTATGTAAGATCTGACTTAACTTAGGTGGCTGTGCTCCTCTACCATCCAAACTCTCGGAAGAGTATGTTTTAGATGACAATTCTAATTCCTTCAGTACAGTGGAACCTCTGGTCTCTACCATAATTCATTCCAAAACTCTGGTCGTGACCCGAACCTAATTTTCTCATTGGTTTGTATGTAAATATGATTAATCTGTTCCAGACGCAAACGAACTGTATGTAAATTTTTTTTTTTAAAGATTTTTAAGCACAAAAATAGTTAATTATACCATAGAATGCACAGTTTAATAGTAAACTAAATGTAAAAATCTTGAGTAACACTGAGAAAACCTTGAACAAAAGAGAAAATTAACATTGCGCAAGTCCGTTCTAGGCCCCTACAAACCATTCGCTGTAAACTTTTTTTTTTTTTTTTTTTTTTTTTTTTTGGAAGAGTTTTAAGCACAGAAAAAATAATCAAAGTTTGAAAAATCCTTAATTATACAAAATAATGCACAGTTTAATAGAGAAAAAATTTAAATAACAAAAAAAATGTACTGTAAACAACCAAGAAAACTAACCTTGCATGAGTCGACTTTTTGACGTGATGGAAGTGATGAGGAAGATAAGTGGGGAGGAGGTTACTGTTTTGAGGGAGAGTCTGCCTCCATGATGGAGGGATGTTCTCCTTCATGTGTTTTCTCTCATTTAGCTGGTGGACCAAATTTCACCATAAATCAGTCTAATGTGACTTGTCTTTTCCTTCGCATCAAAACGTTATGGAAATGAGAGACCACTTTATCGTTCATCATGTTCAATACTCTAGCAGTTTTGTCGGAGTGGTTCTTCTCAAAGAAATCCTGGCACTCATTCCATTTTTCTGTGATGGCTTTTATCACATCACTTTTAATCTCCTCCCTTTCTTCTTTCTCCGATGACTTCTCCTCAGTGAGCACCTTATGCTGCTCATTCTGGAGGCCGAGCATACCCTTCTCCTCCTGGGTGATGTAGGTCCTCCTTGGCATCTTCTTCCAAAAGAAACTAGTCTCATTGTAGTTAAACACTTGTTGCTGGACATATCCTTTGGCCTTCGTGAATGCTTCCGCAGCAGCAGCATCAGAACTAGCAGCCTCTCTGTGCCTTACCACAACTTCTCTTACGAAACTTTTCAAACCATCCTCTACTGGCTTTAAATTCGTCACTTTCTGCACTCTTTTATAAAAGAGTAATTCTGCCGCAGATCACTGTGTATCTTCCTGGCTTTCTCGCATATGATCGCTTCACTTATGCTATCACCTGCAAGTTGCTTCTGATTCAACGACACTAGCAACTGTTTCTTCACCTCTTCCAGCACTTGAGGCCTCTGCTTGGTTAACACTGTAACTCCCTTAGCAACATTAGCTGCTTTAATAGCTGCTCTCTGCTTCAGAATAGTAGAGATCGTAGACTTCGGCTTCTTGAACTCTGCAGCAAAATCGGTTTGTAGATGAATGGTTCAGAGAACCAACATGTTGATAAATTAGACACATGTGCAACTCTTGGGTATCTTTATTGAGGAAACGTTTCGCCACACAGTGGCTTCATCAGTCCATACAAAGGAGAATCTTGAAGAACAGGAGGAGAATGAGGTAATCAGTCCCTCAACCTTGAGTCGATGTGGTCAGTCCATCAATCTTGATACCCAAAGATACCCAAGAGTTGCACATGTGTCTAATCATCAATCTTGATACCCAAAGATACCCAAGAGTTGCACATGTGTCTAATTTATCAGCAAAATCGGTAACATGCACACCATGCTCATGCTTTTCAGTTTCCTTCTTCACTTCTATTTTAATTTTCTTCAAATCCTTCTTGTCACCCACATTATCACTCTTCACTTGCTTAAGCCATGGTTTATTGCAAAATGAATTAAAAAACACATGAAATACAACACAAGGAATTCACAGCGAATGAACGCACTTCTGACCAAGACCAGCTACAAGGTGAGGGTCTTTGTTAGGTGTATACAAACAACAGGAAGTGGGGAAAATTGGCATCTATGAAAAAAATGGCGCAGAATGTGAAAATTGGCGCGGCTGTGTTTGTTCGGCACTCGATTATGTGTTCGTGGCCAGATGCAAAAATTTGGCTAATTTTTTGGTCATGAACCGATTTGTTCATGTTCAGAAGTGTTTGTGGCCAGAGGTTCTACTGTACAGCTATTGATATGTAATTTTTCTCATCTCATTTATTTTCCCTCTTTCCTGGATTTTTCCCATCTCTTAAGCTTCTTTTCAAGCTTCATGTTCACTTGTGACCTAGGTGGATTCAGCTTGTTTAGCTGGTTCCTGAGGAATGCCAGTTCTTTGGAGATCTTTATGAAATTTATGGAATCATCTTGAGATATGTCCTATATGTGTTGCAGGAAAGCCTGAAACACCGTTTTTTCTCATAATCTTGGGTTGGCCCACTATGCTTCTTTCCCTTCTGAAGCTTTCTCCACTACTATAGAGCTTCTTAGGTCCCCAGATTGTGTGTTCTTACATCGTTGTTGCTAACTTCAAAAAATTTCAAAATTGCATCAGTTGTTGCTGTAAAGCTTTCAGAAATAAATTTCTCCACTCTTAAGTGGCAGAAGGAGAAACTGAAGGTTTATTCCTTTGTGGGAAGGCGATCTCCTTTTATACTGTCACTCAATGAACCCACAAGTAAATTTTGGAATTTGTTCTTGTAATTGTATCATACAATGTCATAGTGAAACAAAGCAGATCTGTGAAGTGACAAAAAAAAAAAATCAGCAGGATATCAAATTTTTTTTATATTTTGTTTTGCTTCAGCACAAATGTTGTATTGGTTAATGAAAGAATATCAGAAAAATATTTAACAGGCAAGTTCTTCTCCATAAACTTCATTAAAGCAGACAGTGTTCTGGATATATTTGCAGTTTTTGCTTTTGGTGACCACCCAGGTATATACATACACATACATATTTAATCAGAGGCTCACATTAGCCGCATAACCTCTGCAGTCAACACGGTTCCATCTTGGCATGTGCAGCACCAGTATGGAACCTGCACCTGAAAAAGCTTGTTAAGATGCTGAAGAAAGTGCAGAAGTATAGAACAGACTTGTTCTTGAGCTAATGAGGAGAGGCTAATGGAATTGGATCTAATAACATTGGAGGACAGAAGAACCAGGGAAGACATGATAACAAACAAAATACTCCAGGGCATTGATAAGTTAGACAGGGCTAGGCTGTTTGAGCGGTGAGAACAGAAACTCGGAGACACCATTGGAAGTTAGAGGCACAGATGAGCCATACGATTTTTTTTTTTTTAACAATGGCCATCTCCCACGAAGGTAGGATGACCCATAGGGATGTTAGTAAGGTTTTCTTCAGTCTGAGTGGATGGAAAGTGGAATGATCTTGGTGAGGAAGTGGTGGAGGCAGGCTCCATACATAGTTTTAAGAGCAGGTATGATAGGGCCCATGAAGCTAAGAGGGAGTGAATCTAAAGAGTGGCAAGTTAAGAAGTTTGGGCCAGGATCTCAGAATTGACCAGTGTAATCACAAACAGATTGAGTACAAATAGGTGTGTATATACATTTTTTTTTTTTTTTATTATCACACCGGCCGATTCCCACCAAGGCAGGGTGGCCCGAAAAAGAAAAACTTTCACCATCATTCACTCCATCACTGTCTTGCCAGAAAGGTGCTTTACACTACAGTTTTTAAACTGCAACATTAACACCTGTATATGTACACAATGATGGAAGGAGGGAAAGGCTTAGTGGTAGTGAGTGATGAGGAAAGGAGAAAGAGAATGGCATGTACAGTATGTAAAATATGCATATGCTGACTCCTCATAACATAATTTTTTGCTGAAACTTGTGTCAATAATATCTCTTAATTGTATGCCAAAACAAAGTGTTATTGAGAAAATGGAAATTACTCAAAACTGTAACCTCTCCTGGGAGGAGCTTGAAGATTTTTTTTTTTTTTGTAACACTGTAGCTGATGGCTGTGTTTTGTGTGATTAATTATGTATTATGTAGAGTGATATGGAAGATCATCGATTATGTATTGTCCGCCATTGGCCATTCAGCATTTAATTTTCTGGCTATCTTGTTCAGTCTGGCACATAATCAGATAATGTTAGAAAGGAATGTGCAACAACAAAAGGAACCATAAGATATGATCACATGTTGTGGTTGAAAATCCAGCACACCTTTCTCTGAGAGGGCTGGATAATAGATAATCTGTGTGTGTTAGTGGGTAAAACAAGTGTATTTGAAGAATAAAAAGGCACGATACTCTGATTGGAACAGTACATAAATAACCTGTATGTAGAGATTGAAACTTATGACAACATTTCGGCCTTACGTGGACCATTAACTAGTCACTTGTTAATGGTTCAAGTTGGGCCAAAATGTCGTCTTAAGCCTCAGTCTCCTACATGTGAGTTATTTGTGTACAAGGTGTTATGTCATCTAAGTTATTTATTTCATCAAAAAGGATTGAGTTTTTGTGGTATTTTGCTACACTTCTGTCTCCATCAGTGACCACAACCATAAGAAAACACTGCTTACATATATACTATTGGATTATGGCAGACATACAGGTAGTTTAGGATATTGGCAGAAAGTGCAGGATGTCTGAGTGCCTCTACAAAGACAGTGATTATGTATGAGTGATGGTGAAAGTGTTGAGTGATGAAAGTATTTTTTTTTTTTTTTTTTTTTTTTTTCACCCCGCCTCGGTGAGAAATGGCCGACGTGTTAAAAAAAAAAAAAAGGTAGTTGCTTGAAAGTTTCAAATACTAGAACCTGTCATTTCCTAACCTAAATTCAGTTCATTGATAGTTATTTGTAATTGAATAACCACCATACAACATGCCTGCTGTGGCCTTTTAATAAAATAAATGATGACAGCTGACTGCAAGATGTCCAGGAAATGAGAATGACAGTGGCACAAAATGTGTATAAAAATGGGTAAAGATATTCACCATATAGATAAGAGTAACCTCAAATAAAAGTATACATACAATCATGTCCATGTTCCCAAATAACAAAATAGGTATCATAAGCTACTGTTTTTTGTTTAACAAAATTTTATTGTCAGTGTCAAAAAATGATTGACAAATATGGTAATTCTCATTATTACATCTTCAATCAATCTGAAATTGACTTAATACTGTACTACTGTCACGTACATTCACTCCATTTCTGTTAATATATGCAGAAAGTTTATTAAGCATTAAAAAGAAATTTTAAAATAAATATAGTGAATAATAAATTTTAAACAGAAATAAATTTATAAATTTGTCTGTGACATACTGATATTTATCTTTTTTCTTACTTGTAAGATTTCCTTGACATTAGTTCTAACAAATGATTGTAAACCACATGCAACAATTATTTTGGGTCCCATGCCTCTGATGAACATTCATGTTTTTATATTTTATATTTTTTAACAGTTTAGGCACTTGGTAGATGATATCACCCCAATAAAAACTAACTTTTTTTAATATATTTTTATTTTTGTTTACTGTACACACAAAATTATACATAATGGTTTAAGTCAACTTTGAGGTTGACTGTATATATTTGATGATGGTTTTTGTTCATGTTTACTTACCTCCCAAATCTAATTAATTTTGTAGGCATATGTTCGACATCCTGAGCTTGCAGCAGCAAAAGCCAATCGAGATTTTGTGTTTAAACAAGTGTGTGAAGCTGTCAACACTATCAGTGATGTAGCGCAGGGTAAGGCTACTGGGGCAGGTCAAATGCCCTATGAGGGTCCTGGAGAATTAGCTTCAGCTCTGGATGACTTTGATGTGAGTATTTCCTTAGATAGATTTTTCTAATTTGACAATACAATGCTGTATTTCTAAACTTTCTGGTTATCAGAGATCATAAGAAGGGAACACTGCAGTAGGCCCTTGCTAGGCAGGTCCAATTCACATCCAACCACATCCACTCGTATACCTGTCCAACCTATATTTCAAGCCACCCAAAAGTTCTTGCCTTAATGATGCATAAATATTTGTTTAGATATATTTTGTAGTTAATAAAAATATCCAGAATTATAAGAGATTTTAGGCATATGTATAAGAAATTAACTCGTTTTGTAGCTTTATTTCCTGGAGTGTAGTTGATTTTCCTCACTTATCTCATAATTAGTTATATATCATTTAGTTATAGGTTATGTTTTTTATTTAATTTATTGACAAGATTGGTAAATATTGTATATATATTTTTTCATTTAATCACTTAATTTGTAGGAATGTTAAAAGGAATATAAAATATGAAAAACCATTAGGGAACAGTTAATAGTTAAGCAGTGATAGTTCATGGATGTAAGAACTACAAGTGAACAAGGGAGATGTGGGAGCTTAAGAGTGATGGGAGAGAAGACAAAATGGTTAAACAATAAGTTAAATGGTCATTTTACGAGTATATCTGGGGATGAAACAAGATTAAAAGATACATGGATAGGCGGTCTAGAGGCTTTAAATCTGAGGCCACTTGCCCTACAGAAAAATATCTGATGGAGCATAAGTAGGTGGGTTAAACAAAATGGTTATAATGTAAATTTTATCCATCATGCATCTACCTTCCTTACACACGATAATTTTAAAAATGCACATTAACCTCATGTAAGTCATTTGAATCTAGTAAATTAATTTGGTGTTTTCAGGAACGCATCAATATGGATCCACTCACATATAATGAGGTACGCACCCGTCCATCTTTAGAAGAACGTTTAGAGTCCATTATCAGTGGTGCAGCACTTATGGCTGACTCCTTCTGTACACGTGATGACCGTCGTCTCAAGATTGTTGAAGAATGCAATGCAGTAAGACAAGCACTGCAAGATCTTCTAACTGAATATATGGACAATGTAAGTTCATGTTTACTGTTCTTATAACAGTATAAAATGGAACTAATATTTTTTAATATGGAAGATAAATTATGTACAGGTCAGCCATCACTAACATCACTATTCTGGCATGTAAAAGTTCATTATTTCTTGTTCCCTCATAAAACTGTGTTGCTTTAGACAGTTTGGTGAGGGGCTCTTGATCTAGGGAATTGGATCTGTGTTCCGGCTCCCTGAATTGAGCCTGAATACCTTCCATTCCCCCCACATGCGCTGTATAATCCTACAGGTTTAGCGCTTCCCTGTGATTATAATAATAATAATAATCTAGACCTCTCAGCAGTTCACCTGTCAACTGAATTAACCTATCAATAGAGATGCTAGCTGAAATTAGTGATGCCGAACGAGTGATGGCTGACTTCTACTGTAGTTCAAATTTCTCTACTATTAAGTCTTAATGAGAGCATATTTGTTCTACTATAAAGTGGAATCTGTTCAGAATTTAAAACTAATTTCAAATTTATCTGTCAAAAGTTGAAGTCTTGTTGTAATTAAAATTTGAGAGCTCTTTTGTGCTATACCAGTCTCCATTTTTTATCATGCCATGAATGACTTACACATGCTAGAGCACCTAATACAAATGCATCGATGGACAGACATATGTTATCCAAAATATAAATCTCTGATTGAGCACTGAACAGTAATTAATAATTAATCTTCCATAACATATCTGTGGTTAAATTAATAAGAATTTGACTTATCTTTTACAAAATTTTTACTGCATCTTTCCTAAGATTGAATCTGTTAAGGAGTTCTTAGAAACCTCAGATGGCCATTCCTTAATCAAAATTAAGGATGCCAAATCAGATATTTATTTACTATGGACCACTAGTTTCACTGCATTTACAATGTTTTGTATTGGAGGTCCATTTTATTACATTGTTTAATCCACCCATTTTCTTTGTTTTAGATGGGACGTAAACAGCCATCAGAGAATTTGGATAAAGCTATTGATCACATGTATCGCAAGACCAAAGATTTGCGTCGTCAGCTGCGCAAAGCTGTTGTGGATCATGTCTCAGACAGGCTAGTATATAATAAGCATCAATCTTTATTGTACAAGCAACATCTTCCATATAATTTTGGAGTGGGTCTAACATCTTGACATAATGCTTATTGAGGATTTTTAAGTAAATTTGTGTTAGCCTGCTTCCTAGAGTGGATTGTCATTTTTTCATGCAGAATATTTTATGAAAAATTTATCTGTTGGTTGCATTTATTATTTTTTAATTTTTTAATTTTTTTATTCTACTGCATTTTTATCTTGCAGTCTTAACTACAACATATATGTAAGTTTTATTTCTATTGCAGTTTCCTTGAGACAAATGTGCCTCTCCTTGTTTTAGTGGAAGCAGCACGAAATGGTAATGAAAAGGAAGTAGAGGAATATGCCCAGGTTTGTTGAACAGCGATATTTTTTAAGAGATAATTAAAATTATTTTTCTGTTGGAATATGGCAGTTAGTGCACTTCAGTGAGTTTTTTTTTTTTTTTACCCTGGTACTAAATTTTGTTTTCACATGATTATATATCTTTGCGTTAACATCTTTAGAAGTTGGTAGATAATAAAACTGCCTGTGAAATTGTATATACTAGGATTTTTTTTTTTTTTTTTAACAAGTTGGCTGTCTCCCACCGAGGCACGGTGACCCAAAAAGAAAAAATCTCCAAAAAGAAATACTTTCATCATCATTCAACACTTTCACCTCACTCATACATAATCACTGTTTTTGCAGAGGTGCCCAGAACACAACAGTTTAGAAGCATATACGTATAAAGATACACAACATATCACTCCAAACTGCCAATATCCCAAATCCCTCTGTTGTAGCCTAATTATTTACATTCCATAGGCTTGTAATTTGAGGTTTGTGGATAATGAAGTTTAGATGCAGGAGGGATGAGAAATGATTGGTAGATGATAAGGTAAAGAAGAGAAAGTTGGCATAAGAAAAGATTTTTACAGTGTAAATACGATAAAAGGAAAAGCAGCAATAGGTTTAAAACAGTGTTCAGAATAAGAAAGTTTTAGAGAAATTAGTGGAGAAAACTGAGGGAGCAATTGATTTGTCTGTTTAGAGTAAATGTTATGGGGTGCTAGATATAGTAGTAATAGTGTTGGAGAGAGAGAATATTAAGAAAAATTGTTAACAGTTGAGTGTGCAACAGAATTGGAATTGATAGTGAATGGAAGAGATTTAGAATAAGAAAGGGATGTGTTTTAAGTGTTTGCAGTGATACACATATGGGAAAACAGGTTAGATAAAGGAGCTATTGTGGGCTTTACTGAACAGGTGGAAAGTTTCTGAAAGCTTGAAATTTTTTAATGAGAGAGGTCAGTTATGGTCTTGGACAAATGATATGTGATGTCACTGACTGTTTTATATGTTTATAAGTGGTATTGATTTATAGACAGAAGTGAATGAAGACAAGAGGATATTTATGGATGAGCTGTTAGTGTGAGCATAGTAATTTTTATGAAGGGGTTTAGAAAAGCTGGTTAGCTGCACTTGAATTCTGGAGGTGGGAAGGACACTTCAGCAAATGTCTGGCAACACAGCAATTGATTGAATGATGGTGAATGTATTTTCTTCTTTGGGTCACCCTTTAAAAATAAGTGAATGTTTTAGGATTTGGAAAAAGCATGATCTTAATATGTAGAGTCTGATATATGAAAATTGCTGTGGTTGTTATATGCAGAATATTATTCAGTTTATAATTGGAAGACAAGGTGCAAATAGTTTGGAAAGGTGTATAAAGGAAGTTGAAAGCGAATGCAAAGAAGGGCAAAATGATGAGAATATGCATGAATATAGGGAATGAAAGATGGTAGGTATAGAGAAAGGTACTGTATTGTGATGGGTCTGAAGGAAGAAAAAGTTGCAAGTGTTGAGAAATCTGTGGAAAGGAAAGCATCAAGCACTTTGTAATATGAACATTATGACTAGTTAGATTAAATATGTGTTATGGATTGAAGTATATTTGGAGAGAAAAAAGTTGAAGTATATTGACTGTGTTAAAAAAAAAAAAGGGTAATACGGTAAAAATCTTGAAAAATAAGTTATATCAAAATTTGTTTGCCATGAACTTAATGTAACTTTATTAAACATTACCTACATAAACACTGTTATAAAATGGTAAATCATCATAATAACAGGTAAATAATTGCAGTTAGTTAAAATATTTTACAGGTGTTTACTGAGCATGCTAATAAACTAGTGGAAGTTGCCAACCTTGCCTGTACGATGTCAAATAATGAGGATGGTGTTAAGATGGTACGATATGGTGCAGCCCAAATTGAGCAGTTGTGCCCACAGGTTATTAATGCTGCAAGCATCCTCTCAGCACGTCCCAAGTCTAAGGTGTGTTGTATATGGTAGTTGTATTACTGTAATATAAATAATTATATTTTGGGGTAAGATGCTTTACTTTTTAAAAAAACTGGTGTGATAATAAATGTAATAGTATATGAATTGAATTTGTTAAACTGCCATGGTTAAATTACGAGAAAAAAATTATAGGTGCAGCATCTCTTCAGGTAGTCAATGATAGAGCTTTGTTGTTATTGTTAGTAAGAGCAGTGTAAATATATGATTAACTTGGTTGTGTGTAAGTAGAGTATAACATGTCAGATAAGATTTTCAGCTACTATTCAAAGATGATAAGTAGTAAATAGATTAGCTGCCGTTGTGTGCATTTAGAGTGCAAAATATTGATGTACAATTTTAGCATTTTTCAGTAAATTCGTAGGAAATTTTGTTGCTTTAATATTTTGTTCAATAATGGTTCACAAAATAACTTCAAAACATAAATTCAGTTGTTTTCTTTATACCAACAATTATAGGTAACACAAGAGAACATGGATGCCTTTAAGGATGCCTGGGAAAATCAAGTACGCATTTTAACTGAATCTGTTGATGATATCACAACTATTGATGATTTCTTGGCAGTTTCAGGTACTAATTGAAATTTTTCTTTACTAAGAATTTTTGATCTACATTAATGATGTAAGCATGAATATATAATTAATAAATATTTGTACACCCTTAATTTTAAAAAGTTTTCAATGTTCACTTAAAATATCTGTATACAATATTTTTAAACCACAAGATTTGAATATTGATTAATTATGATTTTTACTGGACAGAGAGTCACATATTAGAAGATGTAAAAACTTGTGTAAGAGCAATAAACGAAGGTGATCCAGAGACTCTAGATCGCATTGCGGGTGCTATCCGTGGTCGTTCAACACGTGTCTGCCATGTGGTTGCTTCAGAAATGGATAATTACGAGCCATGCATGTATACTGATCGAGTTCTAGAGGCTGTGAAAGTATTAAGAGACCAGGGTAAGGTTATTAAGGTTTACTCAGTACTATGTAATTTCAGAAATGCTTGTTCATCTAACTAATCTGTGTTCCTATGGGGTTATAACAACATTTACCGCTTCCTGGATGTTTCTGTGGCCATCACATTGTCACTTTATTGCTATGCATAAAAATTTCTTGTAGGATTTACAGAATGAGATTTGTAACTGTCGGTGAGGGGAAAACTTAATTAAGAACAATACTTTCAGTAAAGGGTGTGATAAAAGAGAAAAAGGTAGCTTATGAGAGGTATTTACAAAGCAGAAGTGTTATAAGAAGAGTAGAGTATATGGAGAGTAAAAGAAAAGTGAAGAGAGTGGTGAGAGTGCAAAAGGAGAGTGGATGATAGAGTGGGAGAGGTACTGTCAAGGAATTTTAATGAAAATAAGAAAAAATTTTGGAGTGAGTTAAACAAGTTGAGAAAGCCTAGGGAACAAATGGATTTATCAGTTAAAAACAGAGAAGGGGAGTTAGTAGATGGGGAGATGGAGGTTTTGGGTAGATGGCGAGAATATTTTTAGGAACTTTTAAATGTCGACGAAGAAAGGGAGGCGGTAATTTCATGCACTGGCCAGGGAGGTATATCATCTTTTAAGAGTGAAGAAGAGCAGGATGTGAGTGTGGGGAAGGTGCATGAGGCATTACATAGAATGAAAGGGGGTAAAGCAGCTGGAACTGACGGGATAATGACAAGAAATGTTAAAAGCAGGGGGGACATTGTGTTGGAGTGGTTGGTATTTTTGTTTAATTAATGTATGAAAGAGGGGAAGGCACCTAGGGATTGGCGGAGAGCGTGTATAGTCCCTTTATATAAAGGGAAGGGGGACAAAAGAGATTGTAAAAATTATAGAGGAATAAGTTTACTGAGTATACCAGGAAAAGTGTATGGTAGGGTTGTTATTGAAAGAATTAGAGGCAAGATAGAATGTAGAATTGCGGATGAGCAAGGAGAGTGGGTAGGGGATGTGTAGATCAAGTGTTTACATTGAAGCATATATGTGAGCAGTATTTAGATAAAGGTAGGGAAGTTTTTATTGCATTTATGGATTTAGAAAAGGCATATGATAGAGTGGATAGGGGAGCAATGTGGCAGATGTTGCAAGTGTATGGAATAGGTGGTAAGTTACTAAATGCTGTAGAGTTTATGAGGATAGTGAGGCTCAGGTTAGGGTGTGTAGAAGAGAGGGAGACTACTTCCCGGTAAAAGTAGATCTTAGACAGGGATGTGTAATGTCACCATGGTTGTTTAATATATTTATAGATGGGGTTGTAAAAGAAGTAAATGCTAGGGTGTTCGGGAGAGGGGTGGGATTAAATTATGGGGAATTAAATATAAAATGGGAATTGACACAGTTACTTTTTGCTGATGATACTATGCTTATGGGAGATTCTACAGAAAAATTGCAAAGGTTAGTGGACGAATTTGGGAATGTGTGTGAAGGTCGAAAGTTGAAAGTGAACATAGAAAAGAGTAAGGTGATGAGAGTATCAAATGATTTAGATAAAGAAAAATTCGATATCAAATTGGGGAGGAGGAGTATGGAAGAAGTGAATGTTTTCAGATATTTGGGAGTTGACGTGTCAGCGGATGGGTTTATGAAGGATAAGGTTAATCATCGAATTGATGAAGGAAAAAAGATGAGTGGTGCATTGAGGTATATGTGGAGGCAAAAAATGTTATCTATGGAGGCAAAGAAGGGAATGTATGAAAGTATAATAGTAGTGCCAACACTCTTATATGGGTGTGAAACTTGGGTTGTAAATGCTGCAGTAAGGAGGCAGTTGAGATGTCCTGTCTAAGAGCAATGTGTGGTGTAAATATTATGCAGAAAATTCGGAGTGTGGAAATTAGGAGAAGGTGTGGAGTTAATAAAAGTATTAGTCAGAGGGCAGAAGAGGGGTTGTTGAGGTGGTTTGGTCATTTAGAGAGAATGGATCAAAGTAGAATTGCATGGAGAGCGTATAAATCTGTAGGGGAAGGAAGGCGGGGTAGGGGTCGTCCTCGAAAAGGTTGGATGGAGGGGGTAAAGGAGGTGTTGTGGGTGAGGGGTTTGGACTTCCAGCAAGCGTGCGTGAGCGTGTTAGATAGGAGTGAATGGAGATGAATGGTATTTGGGACCTGACGATCTGTTGGAGTGTGAGCAGGGTAATATTTAGTGAAGGGATTCAGGGAAACCGGCTATTTTCTTATAGTCGGACTTGAGTCCTGGAAATGGGAAGTACAATTCCTGCCCTCTAAAGGAGGGGTTTGGGATATTGGCAGTTTGGAAAGATGTATTGTGTATTTTTATACGTACGTATATTCTTCTAAACTGTTGTATTCTGGGCACCTCTGCAAAAACAGTGATTATGTTTGAGTGAGGTGAAAGTGTTGAATGATGATGAAAGTATTTTCTTTTTGGGGATTTTCTTTCTCTTTGGGTCATCCTGCCTTGGTGGGAGACGGGCGACTTGTTGAAAAAAAAAAAAAAACTTTCAGGCTATTTATTTTTTACATTGCATAAAAATTTGTTAAATTTTTATTCACATATGGGTTAGTATTTTTATTTGACACTGAATAGTGATCCTGGTGGTTTATATATTTGTTTTGCTTCCTTGGGTCCACATCCTGAAAACTATAATGTCCAGGTAAAAATTGGAGGTGCATTTTATTAGAGGAAAAAAGAAATGCATCTTATATATAGAAGTGCAGTAATATACTTTATTTTTTAATAAAATATGCATCTTTTAATGTTATTCATTTAATAATTAGTTATATTTTTATTTTTAATGAAACATATGGCAGGACAGTATAAAAACAGTTTTCTTATGAAAATATTATCTATATTGTAATCTTCCAGCTTTTCATATAATAAAGATTGAATTTAAATGGAACAACATATGAATCATAATTCAATGTTACTTGCATTTTAAAAGATCAATATTTTCCCCAGTGCTACCAAACTTTGCACAACGTGTGGATGTGGCTGTAGAAGCTTTGAGCAGCACTCCGGGCAAAGAGGTGGATGAAAATGAGTTCATTGATGCTTCACATTTAGTTTATGATGGAGTACGAGAGATTCGCATGGCTGTGCTGATGAACAAAGCTGATGATGAACTGGACCCTGATGATGTTCTCATGGATGATTACCACACAGTAGAAATTAGGAGTAAATGTAAGCAAACTTTATTTTTCTTGTTAATAAATTTTCAAGTTTTAATTTGCCTTTAAAAATTTCTCTATGTATACATTGGAAAAGTGGTAGTTGTACATCTGTAAAGATATACACATAGCTATATTTTAACTGTGTAACCATAGAATTTTTCATACATATTGTATTTTTCCAGAAATATTGTAAACATTGCAGGTGAAAAAAAAAGACAGCTTGATAATTTTTACAAATTCTTATATGGTATTTTTGTTTATTTAATTTATATTTTAGGTGTACTGGTACTCTTAGTGATTTATTTTATGAAATTTTAGTGGGTCTAAAAAACTGTATCAATATATAAATGATAGGCATTTCAGTTTTGTATACTTCACTTGTATCCTCTACAATAGGCATCATAAATATGCACATGCATAAACAGATCACACCATAAACTATTATTTAGAAATTAAAATTCTGAAATATTTATGGGCTTCTCACCTAATCTAGTATTTCATAGTACTACCCTCCCTCTTGATGCAAGTGTTAAGTCTCCCAGGCAGTGATAAGGCAAGCTTTTGGAGGATAAAAGAGTCAGTTAGGACTTTAAACTAGGAATAGTTAGTGGTATGGGTTTTGGCAGGAAAACAGTGAAGTCCCAGTGTAGTAATATTACGAGTTCTAGGGGAACTAGTAATAATAAGAACGAGATAGATATTGAAAAGCCAGGGACCTTGGGTGATAAAGACGGTAATAGGTTTAGTAGAAAAATAGAAATGAGCAGGAAGGGTAAAGAGAAAGGAGAGTCTTTCAATGTTTATTATGCTAATTGCCGTAGTGCTAGGAATAAGATGGACGAGTTGAGATTAGTTGCTAGTGTAGGTAACATTGATGTATTTGCCTTAACTGAGACGTGGTTTAATTCAAAAAGTCGGGACATGCCTGCGGAATGTCATATTCAGGGTTTTAAATTGTTCCAAGAAGATAGAAGTATTGGGAGGGGGGGTGGGGTGGCATTGTACGTCCGAGATCGCTTGAACTGTTGCATAAAAACGGGTATTAAGTCTGAAGTAACACATACAGAGTCTGTTTGGATAGAATTTTCAGAGGGGCATGAAAAACTGATTTTAGGAGTGATATACCGTCCCCCTAACTTAGATAGGGACCAAGGGAAACTACTATGGGAGGAAATTGTTAAGGCCACAAGGCACGATAATGTAGTAATTCTAGGAGACTTTAACTTTAGTCATGTTGATTGGAATTTCTTGACTGGGAATTTAGAATCGTACGACTTCTTAGAAGTATTTCAGGATTGTTTTTTGAAGCAGTTTGTGACAGAACCTACAAGGGGAAATAACCTGCTTGACTTAGTTATGGCAAACAATGAATCCCTTGTTAATAATTTAGAAATTTCAGAGGAACTGGGTGCTAGCGACCACAAATCAATTACATTTAGCATTGAATGGAAGTACGATAGTAGCGATAACTCAGTAACAGTCCCAGATTTTCGCTTAGCAGATTACGATGGGCTTAAAGAACACTTATCATCTGTTGACTGGGGTAACGAAGAGAGCTATCAATATGACAGTTTTCTGAACACTATACATGCTGCTCAAAGAGCGTTTATCCCATATAAAGAAATTAGATCAAATAGAAATGACCCAAAATGGATGAATAATAGGCTCAAATATCTACTAGGGCATAAGAAAGGAATTTATAGGCGTATCAAAAGAGGTGAGGGTCATCTTATGAATCAGTATATTGACATTAAGAGGGACATTAAAAAGGGGATAAGAAAAGCTAAAAGGGACTATGAAATTAAAGTTGCTAGGGATTCTAAAACTAACCCAAAAAGTTTTTTCCAGGTCTATAGAACAAAAGTTAGAGATAAGATAGGTCCCCTTAAAAATAACTATGGGCACCTTACTGACAATGAGAATGAAATGTGCTTGATTTTAAATAATTATTTTCTCTCAGTTTTTACACAGGAAGACACTAACAATATTCCAGTAATTAATTTTTACAGTGGGCTAGAAGAAGATAAATTATGTAACATCACAGTCACTAGTGAGATGGTTGTGAGGCAGATAGACAGACTGAAGCAAAATAAGTCGCCGGGTCCTGATGAGGTTTTTTCAAGGGTTCTTAAGGAATGCAAAATGGAACTCTGTGAACCATTAACTAATATTTTTAATTTATCTCTTCAAACAGGTGTAGTGTCTGATATGTGGAAGATGGCTAATGTAACTCCTATTTTTAAAACAGGGGACAAGTCGTTACCGTCAAATTACCGCCCAATAAGCCTGACCTCAATTGTAGGCAAATTACTAGAGTCAATTATAGCTGAGATTATAAGAAGCCATCTCGATAAGCATAGCTTGATTAATGATACTCAGCATGGATTCACAAGAGGCCGGTCTTGTCTAACTAATTTATTAACTTTCTTCAGTAAAGCTTTTGAGGCTGTTGACCACAATAAAGAATTTGATATTATTTACTTAGATTTTAGTAAGGCTTTTGATAGAGTTCCGCACCATAGACTGTTAAAGAAAGTGGCAGCCCATGGCATTGGGGGAAAAGTGCTCTCGTGGATCGAGTCATGGCTCACTGACAGGAAGCAGAGAGTGTCCATAAATGGGGTTAAATCCGAGTGGGGATCTGTAACAAGTGGCGTTCCACAGGGATCAGTCTTGGGCCCGTTGTTGTTTATAATATATATCAATGATCTTGATGAGGGAATTACTAGTGATATGAGCAAATTCGCCGATGACACAAAGATAGGTAGGATAATTGATTCAAACGTAGATGTTAGGGAACTTCAGGAGGATTTAAACAAACTCTATTCTTGGTCAGAAAAGTGGCAGATGCAGTTCAATGTAGATAAGTGCAAGGTTCTGAAGCTTGGGAGTGCCCATAACCCTAGTACTTATAAATTAAATGATGTAGAACTTAGCCATACAGATTGCGAAAAGGACTTGGGGGTTATGGTGAGCAGCAACCTTAAACCAAGACAGCAATGCCTAAGCGTACGTAATAAGGCAAATAGATTACTGGGATTTATATCAAGAAGTGTAAGCAACAGAAGTCCAGAGGTCATACTGCAGCTTTATACATCATTAGTAAGGCCTCACCTTGATTATGCAGCTCAGTTCTGGTCTCCGTATTACAAAATGGACATAAATTCGTTAGAAAACATTCAGCGTAGGATGACTAAATTAATACATAGCATCAGAAATCTTCCTTATGAAGAAAGATTGAAGACTCTTAAGTTACATTCACTTGTTAGACGAAGAATGAGGGGAGACCTGATCGAAGTGTATAAGTGGAAGATAGGTATTAATAAAGGGGATATTAATAAGGTCTTGAGGATGTCTCTCCAAGAGAGAACCCGCAGTAATGGATTTAAATTAGATAAGTTTAGATTTAGAAAGGACATAGGAAAGTATTGGTTTGGAAATAGGGTAGTTGATGAGTGGAACAGTCTACCTAGTTGGGTTATTGAGGCTAGGACTTTGGGTTGTTTCAAATCTAGGTTGGATAAGTACATGAGTGGGAAGGGTTGGATTTGAGTGGGACTTTCACATCAGAGCTTATTTCTTGGGTAGCATTGAAAATTGGGTTGGGTAAATGTTTTGTTAGTGGGATGAATTGTAAAGGACCTGCCTAGTATGGGCCAGCAGGCCTCCTGCAGTGTTCCTCCTTTCTTATGTTCTTATGTTCTTACCCTGCTGCACCTGTTTAATAGCACTTGAGATTTTGGGGTTAGAGGACATGTCCATGCCACGAAGCTTTTACTAAATAAGGTTCTGTGAGTTAGGGTTAGTAAGTGATGCTCGTGCCTTCTGGGAAATCCCATTGAACTGGTTCCTGCAACAGAAAAATTTACAAATATTTTGTAGCCTCCTGTCTTCTATACCTAGAAATGCAAGGAGGTTAATTACACTTGCACAAAATTCAAAAGTTTGTCATCAACTTTTGTCTGCCTATGGTTATTACATTAATGGTTCACTGCCTAAGAACATGAAATGCAGATTTTTTTGTGAAGTAATTTTTTCTCTTTGCCTTCATTTTCTCTTTACTAGTATTTATTGTAAAATACTTTTACCTGGTCTTGCAGCAAGTGCTCACACAGTAGAAACCACTATTGATGAATATCCTGGAGTGAGTGGCATTACCACAGCTAGAGATGCTATGAGAAACTTGAGTGAGGAAGACAAAGACAAAATTGCAGCTCAGGTTAGTGACTACTCTTCTTTATAAATATATTTTTTTAATACAAAGGACTTATAATGTGAAGATAAATACTGTAGAAAACTCTATTTTTGTGATTCTTCTACAGGTCTGTAATACATTGGCACTTCTTATGAAAACCTATAATATCTATGGATATACAGGTACTCCTTACTTAACATTTGAATTCCATTCCCAAGAGTAGGTCAGTAAGCGAATTGGTCGTTAAACGTTATTGATATTTCAAACATACTGTACTGGTAGTGGGTTTGTGTCAACCATTTTTAGATATTGTTTTCATGTCATGTTTGTACCATTTATAATATTTTTAGTGTGCAGTAGACCATTATGTTACATGTTACTTAGCTTTCTGAAAATGTTGTGTTAGATAAATCTGTGTTAGATAAACTGAAGAACTTATGGGAAAAGTAAGGTTATCTTCCTGGGAGCCCCCCAAAAAATCAAAATTTTTTTTAAGACCTCCAGATCTTACAAAAATAAAAGTGAATACGTATGTAATTTTTGTTCATTCTCATGATGTATTATGTTGTTTTTGCTGTTTAAGACTACAAATGCAACAGAAATAATAGTATTTCTTAACTTTAGTTGTGGGTGCTCATGTATACCTGTACCTAAATAAACTTACATACATCGAGTCATTTAAATGTCGTATATTACGTTAATATACACATTTTCATTAATCCATCCATGATATTTTTTTCAAAATTATATAATAAACACGATGCATAACATATAAATAAGATAAATACACCCCACAGTAGAATAAATAAACATAAATGTGAGATGTGAGCAGACGACTTCCACAAGTGACGCCATAATAACAATACTCACCGAGTCTCATTAAATGTCGTATATTACGGTAATATACACATTTTCATTAATCCATCCATGATATTTTTTTCAAAATTATATAATAAACACGATGCATAACATATAAATAAGATAAATACACCCCACAGTAGAATAAATAAACATAAATGTGAGATGTGAGCAGACGACTTCCACAAGTGACGCCCTAATAACAATACTCACCGAGTCTCATTAAATGTCGTATATTACGGTAATATACACATTTTCATTAATCCATCCATGATATTTTATTTGTCAATGATTGTGAAGAGATTGTACAAACTCATGCTTCGTTAAGGCCATAGGCTCTTGCTATATGCACCACGTGAGCCACTCGTAAGCTTGTCTAATATCTCAATTTTCTTTGTAACTCCAAGAATTTAAATGCTTAAACCCTTTCCTTGCCACTCTCAGCAACACTTGTGTGCCTACTGGATGCCATTATTACTTGGCAGATACAAGATATGGCAATTAAAATATCAAACACGGCTAGCTCCTAGATGTGTATGAACAGAAGGCTGGGATGGGGGTGGAAGGGGAGGGTGATAGGTCTTTCCCGCAGAGACAGTGGTCTCACCCAGAGCAAGGCAGTGGCCTGAGCTAGGGAAATATCCTGTGGGCGATGCTCCAAATTTTTTCTCCTCCTGCAAACTGAACCATGTTAAGTTAATTTTATAAAGTGTTGTATAAAATTATGCCGCAATTTTTTAACAGTGTAATAACCAAAACGTGCCAGATAAATCCGTGTAACATAAGGGTCTACTGTATTAAAAATAGAACTAGGCATTAAAACAATAAAAAAGTAAAATACACATACAGTACACTGGTTGGAGATCTGGTCATAAGTCCGAGCAGTCGTTAAACAGGTAGCTTGTTAAGTGAGGAATACCTGTATTGTAATTAGCCCTTTGAGGGTCCGTCCCATAGTTCTATGGCTTTGAAGCCTGGGTCCAAGCCGTAGTACTACGTCATGAGCTCAGCTCAAATAGATAAACTGAGTGGTAAATTTGGGCCTAGATATGAAAGAATGCATCTATATGGTAAGTGTGCACCATACAAAACAAATCCTGCAGCACATAGTGCGTAATGAGAAAAAAGCTGTGAGCATGTTTTTGGATTAAAACAGCGACTTTGTGGTGTATTTTTGTGTAGTTTTTACGGTTGTATTTGCAGTTTCTTGATCTCATTTGATAGAATGGAAGATATATTACAGAAATAGAGATAATTTTGATTGGTTTTCATAATGAAAATAGCTTGAAATTGAGCTCAAAGTAGCGGAAATATTTGATTGTTGCTGAAGTTCAAGAGTAAACAAATCATATCAAGCATGTCAGCTAATGGGTCTAATGTGCGTTCACGAATGCACTGATATTATTTATGAAGTTATTACAATATTGCATAACAGTAAATTTACTCTTGGTTTGAATAAAAATTCTTTGTGAATAAAAAATCAAAATGGAATTCATCTGTAAAGCCTGGAAACATAATTAATAAACAGAGGAAATGCTATTTTAGTGCCAGGAATGCCTGCATTGTTTATTCTGGACCCTAATTTAAAACTGGAATATTTTGAACTTTGTGTGAAATTGGCCAAATTATCAATTTCCAGTCATTTTATTGAGTAGTTGAAATAGTTGACTGGAACACCTACTAGTGAAATAGCTAAGAATTTGGTCTAATAGAACAATGTAATAGGCCAAAAATAGGACTCAGAGTGGGCAAAAATCGCTGATGTGTAAATATCGCTGACACAGCAAAATTCGCAAGAGTAATTTTGTCAGTTTTTGATCAAATTTTGCGCTTTTTTTTAATTACCGTCGGAAAAATATTCTCTACCATTTCAATAGAAAAATAATAATTTTTTTAAATAATTAGACCCTGTGGAGAATTTTCAGATTGGGGGTCTAGACCCTTGAAGGGTTACGATGTATGTAAAATACCATACCTAAAATGATGATAAAGAACAGTACTGTACTTGGAAATATTCATACACATTCTCTGTGTGTATTTGTGAAAATCCAAATGTAACAACTGTTAAAGTAAAACTTCATATTGGTTAGTATCTAGCTAGAAAAGAAAAAGTAACAATGTACAGTAGTTAAAATATTAAGTTATGTTATGCTCACCTATATATGGTTGCAGGGGTCAAGCCCTAACTCCTGGCCCCACCCTTCACTAGATTCATTCCCTCCTAGCCTCAGACCCTATTGCACCTGCTCTTAAAACTATGTATGGAGCCTGCCTCCACCACTTCTTCATTGAGATCATTCTACTTCCCAACCACTCTGAGACTAAGGAAATACTTCCTGACAACCCTGTAGTTTCTCTGTGCCTTTAATTTCCAGATGTGTCCCTATCTATTCTATCAATTCCTCTTGAGTATTTTGCATGTTATCATCTCTCTCTTGGTTCTTCTGTCTTCCAGTGTCATTAGATTCATTTCTCTTTGTAGCTCTGGAACAAACCTTAATGTAGCTTTAAGAAGAGACTTAGTAGCTTTAAGAAGAGACTGGACAAATATATGAGTGGGAGGGGCTGGGTTTGATTGGTGTCAAGGGGTACGGGAGTTATTTCTTGAGTAGCTTTAGGTAGATGTCGTTTTGATAAGGACCTGCCTCGTATGGGCCAGTAGGCCTTCTACAGTGTTCCTACATTCTTATGTTCTTATGTTCTTATACTTTTGTAATAAAGTACCCTGTCCTGACATGACCTTTCCTGACAATCACTCTATTTCCTTCCCCTATCATACTCTTTGATTGACTGGAGAAAATTCTCTTATTCCTGCCTGCACCTCAATTTTTTTCCCCAGTCTCTTGTAGGGTACAATATCAAATACCTTTTTGCAGTCTAAGAAAATATAGTCCACTCATTTTTCTCTCTCCTGTTACTTTGTCATAGAGCTCCAGCAGGCTGGTAAAACAAACATGTGCCATCTCTGAACCCATGCTGGTTATTGTTTATGAAATCACTTCTTTTCAGTCTGATAAATCTTCTCCATTACCAATTTGATAATCTAGTATCTGTTAGTGTAGCGTGTTTCCTAGGCTTTCTGGTATTGTCCCTTTTGCCATTGAAATTCACTTTTTTTTTTTAACACTAACCATCTCCAACCAAGGTAAGGTGACTCAAAAAAAAAAGGAGAAAAAACTTTTACTATCACTCATTCCATCACCATCTTGCCAGAGGCACGCCGACACTACAACTGAGACACCCTTCCAAACTGCTATATCCCCACCCCTCATTCAGAATGTAGACACTGTACTTTCCACCCCTGTGACTCAAGTTGGCTACAGTGATTAATTGGCAGAAGATTGTTCACTTGATAAATTCATTATGGCAGTTAATGAGCAAATTCATCATAGTGATTCATTGGTAAGAGCGTGCTCACTTGAGTGGTTACTTACATTATTTTAGTATTTATTATAGAAAAAAGTTATGAATGTCCTTTTTCTAAGAGCCTTTTGTGTGGTAAACTTTTGAATGTTATTTTTTCAGTATTTGCCAATCTTGGGTATAATGTAATTTTCTATCTTATTTCATTTGTTAGGTTGAAAACTTCCGCTTGGAAAAGGTGAAGTTTGACCAAGAAGTTGCTAAATGGGATGACACTGGTAATGACATAATTGTTTTGGCCAAGCATATGTGTATGATCATGATGGAGATGACTGATTTTACCAGGTTAGTGTGCTTTACTAATGGACCAGAGAAATTTTGCAACTTAATATTAAAAATAAAAGTTAATGCTAGGAGCATTATTATTAAAGGTAAATATAAGAGTAAAAGGATTTTTAAGCATTAATAGAAACATTTCACTAATGCTGTACTTCTATTTAAAAGTATACTCTTTTCTTACAGTTCTGTTCTTAATGACTTTCTTAATTTATATTTCAGAGGTCGTGGCCCACTAAAAACAACCATGGATGTCATCAATGCTGCTAAAAAAATTTCTGAAGCAGGAACCAAGTTGGATAAACTTTCCAGACAGATTGCTGATCAGTGTCCTGAATCAAGAACAAAGGATGACATGTTAGCATATTTGGATCGTATTGCTCTGTATTGTCACCAGTTGAACATTACCTCTAAGGTCAAGGCAGATGTACAGAATATTTCTGGCGAACTCATCGTGTCTGGGGTATGTAGCTAATATGACAAAAAAAAAATTTAATAATTTTTTTTTACAAGCGTGTTAATGGAAGTTCAGCTGTGTAAATGTGTAGCACACGAATTCCCTAAAGTTGCAAATTATAGAAATATTAGGAGTGTTAGGATGCAAGAATGATTGCTGGTATCCAGTACCATAAGGAAAAGTGGAAAAATTAAAAAAGTCTAGGTTATTATAGTGTATCCTGATGTCATCAAATTGCAAAATTTTTGTTAATATTTGACAAGTAATGGTCACCCCACCCAAGACAATACTGCATATAACAGTGGGCTAGCCAACTGGCTTATATAAAAAAGAACTGGTTGTATCTAATATACTAAGGATTACTCACGAAATCATAATGACACGATTGCAAACAAACCATACCACGGGTGGGGTTAGAACCCACTTTCAGAGAGTCTCAAAACTCCAGACTATCGCGCTAGCCACTGGGCCAGCTAGCCACAATAAGATTCATCCAACTAGGTATATTTATACACCATAGGAAGGTTAGCATAGGCACCACTGTGACCACAAATGCAAGTTTTTACAGACAAATCTCCAGCTAGTGTGGCCTTGACAAACTCTAGCTCAAGTCCCCTCAAAGCTGTCAACATGACTCATGAAATCATAATGACACGATTGCAAACCAACCAATCGTGGTATAGTTTTTTTTATACTAAGGATTCTTCTTTTTTTAATAGAAGCATTAAATAAAACAAGTTTTGATGAGCCTTGTTTTCCACCAGGAGCAGAGAGTTCCCATTTTGTCAGCATTTTTTCTGTTAAATTTTGCATCAGTTTATAGTACAATATATACTATACATTACTGGCCATAAGATGAGGAGGGAAAGGGGCACTTTCCACTACAATAATCAGATTTTTTGTATAATCCCAGGTATAAAGTGGATATACGTACTTTGTCATTACAGATGGGAACAAATCTGTTTTTTTCTGTCAGTAGTGAGCACATGCATCTATATTAAGTTATTTATCACCATGGGAGTTACAAGTCAGAACAAACAGAACTAAACTAGCTGTTTTCAATATAGCAGTAAATACAATGTTTCCATATTCTCTGGATCACAAGGGTTAAAAATTGTGAGGAAACTGGGTTTGTCCAGCAAAATAACTAATGAATGATGATGAATGTGTTTCTTTTTTTGGGTTACCCTACTTTTGTTGGAGATGGGCAGCGTGGTAAAAAAAATTATACCTTGGTGGGAGACGGCCAACTTGTTAAAAAAAACACTCATTGTTTCTTTGTGGAATTTTGAAGGCAAGTTTCAAAGGGTTGTTGGATAATTTTGGAAGGTTATGTAAAAGTGAATAATGGCTAGAAAGTCTAGGCAATGATAGATTGAATTTCAGATTGGAAAGTGGGAATATGAAAGAAGTTAATGTATTCAGATATTTGGTAGCTGACATGTTAGATGGGTCTGTGAAAGATGAGGTGAACCACAGAATTGATAAGTGTAATAAAGTTAGGTGGTATGTTCAGACATCTGTGAAGAAAAAAAGCAGCTTTTCAGTGGATACAAAAAGAGGGAGTGTACCAGAGTATAGTGGCACCAGAATTTTTATATAGGGATGAGGCATGGGCTTTGAATGCTGCAGCAAGGAGGTGGCTAGAGGCAATAGAGATGTCATGTTTGAGAGCAGTGTATGGTGTGAACATTATACTAAGAGTTTGGAGTGTTGAAATAATATGGTGTGGGGTCATCAGCTTTATTATTTGAAGTGCCTAGTAGGGATTGTTAAGGTGGTTTTGGCATTTAGAGAAGATGGAGAGGGGTAGGATAACAAAAAGGGTGTATAAATCTGGGGTGAAAGGTAGGAGGGCTTTGAGTATGTAGTAGGCTTGTGTTAGCATGTTAAGTGGGAGTGAATGGAAATCAGTGGATTTTAATGGATATGCTGTTGGAGTGTAAACAAGGTAATATTAACAAAGGGGTCCAGGGAAACCAGCTAGCCAGACTTGAGTCCTGGAGGTGGGAAGGGCATTTCCTGCGCCCTAAAGGACGGGGAATTGCAATCAAAGGATAGTCTGAATTGTGATGTCAGCACACTTCTAGCAAAACAGCAGTTGAATAAATGATGGTGAAAGCGTTTCCTTATTTGAGTCACCTTGCCTTGGTAGGAGACATATTGAGGTTAAAAAAAAAAAAAGTAGGTTCAGAGGACATCATGCAGAGTTTGGGTTGGTGACCCCTGGTTTAACCTAGACCTGTCATATTATTGTACAGATGCTGGGTAAGGATATATAAAACAGTGGATAACATTGTTTAGCCTGGCTACTTGTAGTGAAAATGACAAAATACGAGTACTAGTTGTACAAATGAAGATTTTATAATTAATTGGAAACAGGTGGGAGCTACATACATGTACTCATTATAATGAGTGTTAATAAATGAGTCATGATAAGCAGAGTAAAAGGAGTTTGATGTTGGGTAATGTTACAATAAGGAGGAGGTGAATGTATTCAGATATTTGGGAGTGGACGTGTCAGCAGATGGGTCTATGAAAGATGAGGTGAATCATAGAACTGATGAGAGGAAAAAGGTGAGTGATGCACTGAGGAGTGTGTGGAGACAAAGAAAATTATCAGTGGAAGCGAAGAGGGAATTGTATGAGAGCATAGTTATACCAATGCTCTTATATGGGTGTGAAGCATGGATGGTGAATGTTTCAACAAGGAAGAGGCTGGAGGCAGTGGAGATGTGTCTGAGGGCAATGTGTGGTGTGAATATAATGCAGAGAATCTGTAGTTTGGAAATTAGGAGGTGGTGTGGGGTTACTAAAAGTATTATCCAGAGGGCTGAGGAGGGGTTGTTGAGGTGGTTTGGACATTTAGAGAGGAAGGACCAAAATAGAATGATTTGGAGAGCTTATAAATCTGTAGTGGAAGGAAAGCAGGGAAGGGGTCGGCCTAGGAAAGGTTGGAGGGAGAGGGTAAAAGGGGTTTTTGTGTGCGATTGACTTGGACTTCCATCAAGCATGCATGAGCATGTTAGGAGTGGAGACAAATTGTGTTTAGGACTTGATGTGCTGTTGGAGTGTGAGCAAGATAACATTCATGAAGGGATTCAGGGAAACCGGCAGGCCGGACTTGAGTCCTGGAGATGGGAAGTACAGTGCCTGCACTCTGAAGGAGGGGTGTTAATGTTGCAGTTTTATAACTGTAGCAATTTTTTTTTTTTTTTTAAAGTCGGCCATCTCCCACCGAGGCAGGGTGACCCATTAAGAAAGAAAATCCCCAAAAAGAAAATACTTTTATCATCATTCAACACTTTCACCTCACTTGCACATAATCACTGTTTTTGCAGAGGTGCTCAGAAATACAACAGTTTAGAAGCATACTATATGTATAAAGATACACAACATATCCCTCCAAACTGCCAGTATCCCAAACCCCTCCTTTAAAGTGCAGGCATTGTACTTCCAATTTCCAGGACTAATGTCCAGCCTATAAAAATAACCGGTTTCCCTGAATCCCTTCACTAAATATTACCCTGCTCACACTCCAACAGCTTGTCAGGTCCCAAATACCATTCGTCTCCATTCACTCCTATCTAACGAGCTCACGCACGCTCGCTGTAAGTCCAAGCCCGTCGCCCACAAAACCTCCTTTACCCCCTCCCTCCAACCTTTTCGAGGACGACCCCTACCCCGCCTTCCTTCCCCTACAGATTTATACGCTCTCCATGTCATTCTACTTTGATCCATTCTCTCTAAATGACCAAACCACTTCAACAACCCCTCTTCAGCCTTCTGATTAATACTTTTATTAACTCCACACCTTCTCCTAATTTCCACACTCCAAATATTCTGCATAGTATTTACACCACACATTGCCCTTAGACAAGACATCTCCACTGCCTCCAACTGTCTCCTCGCTGCAGCATTTACCACCCAAGCTTCACACCCATATAAGAGTGTTGGTACTACTATACTTTCATACATTCCCTTCTTTGCCTCCATAGATAACGTTTTTTGTCTCCACATATACCTCAACGCACCACTCACCTTTTTTCCTTCATCAATTCTATGATTAACCTCATCCTTCATAAATCCATCTGCTGACACGTCAACTCCCAAAT
The DNA here is from genome assembly GCF_038502225.1 of Cherax quadricarinatus. NCBI lineage: Eukaryota > Metazoa > Arthropoda > Malacostraca > Decapoda > Parastacidae > Cherax > Cherax quadricarinatus. The sequence goes on along the minus strand of NC_091371.1, from coordinate 18,153,758 downwards.
GTCTGAAAACATTCACTTCTTCCATACTCCTCCTCCCTAATTTGATATCGAATTTGTCTTTATCTAAATCATTTGATACCCTCATCACCTTACTCTTTTCTATGTTCACTTTCAACTTTCTACCTTTACACACACTCCCAAACTCATCCACTAACCTTTGCAATTTTTCTTAAGAATCTCCCATAAGCACAGTATCATCAGCAAAAAAGTAACTGTGTCAATTCCCATTTTGTATTTGATTCCCCGTAATTTAATCCTATCCCTCTCCCGAACACCCTAACATTTACCACTTTTACAACCCCATCTATAAATATATTAAACAACCATGGTGACATGAAACATCCCTGTCTAAGACCTACTTTTACTGGGAAGTAGTCTCCTTCTCTTCTACACATCCTAACCTGAGCCTCACTATCCTCATAAAAACTCTTTACAGCATTTAGTAACTTACTACCTATTCCATAAACTTGCAACATCTGCCACATTGCTCCCCTATCCACTCTATCATATGCCTTTTCTAAATTCATAAATGCAATGAAAACTTCCCTACCTTTATCTAAATACTGTTCACATTTATGCTTCAATGTAAACACTTGATCTACACATCCCCTACCCACTCTAAAACCTCTTTGCTCATCTGCAATCCTACATTCTGTCTTATCTCTAATTCTTTCAATAATAACCCTACTGTACACTTTTCCTGGTATACTCAGTAAACTAATTCCTCTATAATTTTTACAATCTCTTTTGTCTCCTTTCCCTTTATATAAAGGAACTATACAAGCTCTCTGCCAATCCCTAGGTACCTTCCCCTCTGTCATACATTTATTTTTTTTTATTATCACACTGGCCGATTCCCACAAAGGCAGGGTGGCCCGAAAAAGAAAAACTTTCACCATCATTCACTCCATCACTGTCTTGCCAGAAGGGTGCTTTACACTACAGTTTTTAAACTGCAACATTAACACCCCTCCTTCAGAGTGCAGGCACTGTACTTCCCATCTCCAGGACTCAAGTCCGGCCTGCCGGTTTCCCTGAACCCCTTCATAAATGTTACTTTGCTCACACTCCAACAGCACGTCAAGTATTAAAAACCATTTGTCTCCATTCACTCCTATCAAACACGCTCACGCATGCCTGCTGGAAGTCCAAGCCCCTCGCACACAAAACCTCCCTTACCCCCTTCCTCCAACCTTTCCTAGACCAACCCCTACCCCACCTTCCTTCCACTACAGACTGATACACTCTTGAAGTCATTTTGTTTCGCTCTATTCTCTCTACATGTCTGAACCACCTCAACAACCCTTCCTCAGCCCTCTTGACAACAGTTTTGGTAATCCCGCACCTCCTCCTAACTTCCAAACTACGAATTCTCTGCATTATATTCACACCACACATTGCCCTCAGACATGACATCTCCACTGCCTCCAGCCTTCTCCTCGCTGCAACAGTCATCACCCATGCTTCACACCCATATGAGAGTGTTGGTAAAACTATACTCTCATACATTCCCCTCTTTGCCTCCAAGGACAAACTTCTTTGTCTCCACAGACTCCTAAGTGCACCACTCACCCTTTTCCCCTCATCAATTCTATGATTCACCTCATCTTTCATAGACCCATCCGCTGACATGTCCACTCCCAAATATCTGAATACATTCACCTCCTCCATACTCTCTCCCTCCAATCTAATATCCAATCTTTCATCACCTAATCTTTGTGTTATCCTCATAACCTTACTCTTTCCTGTATTCACTTTCAATTTTCTTCTTTTGCACACCCTACCAAATTCATCCACCAATCTCTGCAACTTCTCTTCAGAATCTCCCAAGAGCACAGTGTCATCAGCAAAGAGCAACTGTGACAACTCCCACTTTGTGTGATTCTTTATCTTTTAACTCCACGCCTCTTGCCAAGACCCTCGCATTTACTTCTCTTACAACCCCATCTATAAATATATTAAACAACCACGGTGACATCACACATCCTTGTCTAAGGCCTACTTTTACTGGGAAATAATTTCCCTCTTTCCTACATACTCTAACTTGAGCCTCACTATCCTCGTAAAAACTCTTCACTGCTTTCAGTAACCTACCTCCTACACCATACACCTGCAACATCTGCCACATTGCCCCCCTATCCACCCTGTCATACACCTTTTCCAAATCCATAAATGCCACAAAGACCTCTTTAGCCTTATCTAAATACTGTTCACTTATATGTTTCACTGTAAACACCTGGTCCACACACCCCCTACCTTTCCTAAAGCCTCCTTTTTCATCTGCTATCCTATTCTCTGTCTTCCTCTTAATTCTTTCAATAATAACTCTACCATACACTTTACCAGGTATACTCGACAGACTTATCCCCCTATAATTTTCGCACTCTCTTTTATCCCCTTTGCCTTTATACAAAGGAACTATGCATGCTCTCTGCCAATCCCTAGGTACCTTACCCTCTTCTATACATTTATTAAATAATTGCACCAACCACTCCAAAACTATATCCCCACCTGCTTTTAACATTTCTATCTTTATCCCATCAATCCCGGCTGCCTTACCCCCTTTCATTTTACCTACTGCCTCACGAACTTCCCCCACACTCACAACTGGCTCTTCCTCACTCCTACAAGATGTTATTCCTCCTTGCCCTATACACGAAATCACAGCTTCCCTATCTTCATCAACATTTAACAATTCCTCAAAATATTCCCTCCATCTTCCCAATACCTCTAACTCTCCATTTAATAACTCTCCTCTCCTATTTTTAACTGACAAATCCATTTGTTCTCTAGGCTTTCTTAACTTGTTAATCTCACTCCAAAACTTTTTCTTATTTTCAACAAAATTTGATGATAACATCTCACCCACTCTCTCATTTGCTCTCTTTTTACATTGCTTCACCACTGTCTTAACCTCTCTCTCTTTCTCCATATACTCTTCCCTCCTTGCATCACTTCTACTTTGTAAAAACTTCTCATATGCTAACTTTTTCTCCCTTACTACTCTCTTTACATCATCATTCCACCAATCGCTCCTCTTCCCTCCCGCACCCACTTTCCTGTAACCACAAACTTCTGCTGAACACTCTAACACTACATTTTTAAACGTACCCCATACCTCTTTGACCCCATTGCCTATGCTCTCATTAGCCCATCTATCCTCCAATAGCTGTTTATATCTTACCCTAACTGCCTCCTCTTTTAGTTTATAAACCTTCACCTCTCTCTTCCCTGATGCTTCTATTCTCCTTGTATCCCATCTACCTTTTACTCTCAGTGTAGCTACAACTAGAAAGTGATCTGATATATCTGTGGCCCCTCTATACATTTATTAAACAAAAATACCAACCACTCTAACACTATATCCCCCCCTGCTTTTAACATTTCTGTCATGATCCCGTCAGTTCCAGCTGCTTTACCCCCTTTCATTGTACGTAATGCCTCACGCACCTCCCCCACACTCACATCCTGCTCTTCTTCACTCCTTAAAGATGGTATACCTCCCTGGCCAATGCATGAAATTACCGCCTCTCTTTCTTCATCGACATTTAAAAGTTCCTCAAAATATTTCCGCCATCTACCCAATACCTCCATCTCTCCATCTACTAATTCCCCTACTCTGTTTTTAACTGACAAATCCATTCGTTCCCTAGGCTTTCTTAATTTGTTTAACTCCCAAAATTTTTTCTTATTTTCATTAAAATTTCTTGACAGTGCCTCTCCCACTCTATCATCCGCTCTCCTTTTGCACTCTCTCACCACTCTCTTCACCTTTCTTTTACTCTCCATATACTCTACTCTTCTTATAACACTTCTGCTTTGTAAAAACCTCTCATAAGCTACCTTTTTCTCTTTTATCACACCCTTTACTTCATCATTCCACCAATCACTCCTCTTTCGTCCTGCACCCACCCTCCTATAACCACAAACTTCTGCCCCACATTCTAATACTGCATTTTTAAAACTATTCCAACCCTCTTCAAAATCCCCACTACTCATACTTGCACCAGACCACCTTTCTGCCAATAGTTGCTTATATCTCGCCCAAACTTCCTCCTCCCTTTAGTTTATACACTTTCACCCCCTCTTACTTGTTGTTGCCATTTTCCTCTTGTCCCATCTAACTCTTACTCTAACTGTAGCTACAACTAGATAATGATCCGATATATCAGTTGCCCCTCTATAAACGTGTACATCTTGGAGCCTACCCATCAACCTTTTATCCATCAATACATAATCTAACAAACTTTCATTATGTGTTATATCATACCTTATATATTTATTTATCCTCTTTTTCATAAAATATGTATTACTTATTACCAAACCTCTTTCTACACATAGCTCAATTAAAGGCTTCCCATTTTCATTTACCTCTGGCACCCCAAATTTACCTACTACTACCTCCACAATATTTTTACCCACTTTAGCATTGAAATCCCCAACCACAAGTACTCTCACACTTGGTTCAAAACTCCCCATGCATTCACTCAACATTTCCCAAAATCTCTCTCTCTCTCTCCTCTACACTTCTCTCTTCTCCAGGTGCATATACGCTTACTATAACCCACTTTTCACATCCAGCCTTTATTTTACTCCGCATAATCCTTGAATTAATACATTTATAGTCCCTCTTTTCCTGCCATAGCTTATCCTTCAACACTATTGCTACTACTCTTTCAGCTCTAACTCTATTTGAAACCCCTGACCTAATCCCATTTATTCCTCTCCACTGAAGCTCTCCCAACCCCTTCAGCTTTGTTTCACTTAAAGCCAGGACATCCAGCTTCTTCTCTTTCATAACATCCACAGTCATCTCTTTCTTACATTCGCACAACATCCACGCACATTCAGACATCCCACTTTGACAATTTTCTTCTTTTTATTCTTTTTAGTAATCATTAAAGGAAAAGAAAGGGGTTACTAGCCCATTGTTCATGGCATGAGTGTGTATAAATAAATGTGTACATGTATGTGTAGTGTGACCTAAGTGTAAGTAGAAGTAGCAAGACGTGCCTGTAATTTTGCATATTTATGAGACAGACAAAAGACACCAGCAATCCTACCATCATGTAAAACAATTACAGGCTTTCGTTTTACACTCACTTGGCAGGACGGTAGTACCTCCCTGGGTGGTTGCTGTCTACCAACCTACTACCTACCCCACATATATTATGATAATAATAATAATAGTGCAGGGAAGGTGGGGTAGGGATCATCCTAGGAAAAGGATGGAGGGAGGGGGGGGTTAAAGGAGGTTTCGTGTGCAAGGGGCTTGGATATACAGCAGGTATGTGTGATCATGCTTCTTTTTCGGGCCACCCTGCTTTGGTGGAAGATGGCCAGTGTGTTAAAAAAAAAATTAATAGTAAATGATAAAATTTTAAAATGGGTAGGTATAATAAGTCAGATATCCCAGAGGATCAGTACTAGGCCACATGCAATTAATGACCAGCTAGCAAGGATAGATTTCTGCAAATATATTTGTGTATGATGCCAAAATTATGACCATACAAGCAGAAGAGGACAACAAGAGGCTCCAAGAGAACCTGGAAAAAAGAGGGTACCAGCATTCACCCTCAGCAAGTACAAGGTACTGCCTGAGGTGTGGAGAACTATACAGGAAATTAAAGAGGAAAAAATGATCTAGGAATAATCACACTGCCAAACCTACTCCTTGAAGTGTACCCAAACATAATAACATCAATGGCATATGGAAGATTGGCAAACTAGGATGACCTTCAGAAATCTAGAGAACTTCAACACATTTCAACTTATGCAGCTTCCTTGAGTATCCAGTGCCAATGTTGAATCTGCTTAACTTTTTACAATGAAAAAACTTGAGATAAGCATCTAAATTCTAGCCATTACTAAGAGGACTGTTCCCTAAGCGATAACATGAGCTAGATCAGTGGTTCTAAACCAGGGGATGTCACCCTACCTTGGTGGAAGATGGCCAATGTGTTAAGAAAAAAAATGAAGAGGGGCATTAAGATGAGGACTATCTGTGATAGGGGGCACAACCCAAAATAGGTTAAGAATCACTGAGATAGATATTGTATAATGTCACTAGAGGAATGCAGAATGAGGAAATTCAGTACATTATAACAAAAGTTGCAAAAAAAAAAGATGCTTTGGAATTGTAGAAGTGTAAATAAAAAAAGAATGGAGAGAGCTGGTGTATAGCTAACAGAATGGTTGAAACAGGCACTGATACAGAGAAAAACCTTCTGTTGAGGTTGATTGTTGTCTGTGCAACAGGCTTTTTTTTTGTTGTTGTTGTTAAATGGTAATAAAATACAGTGGTACCTCGAGTTACGAACTTAATTCGTTCCAGAAAGCTGTTCGAGTGCCGATACCAAACGAATTTGTTCCCATTAGGAATAATGTAAATTAGATTAGTCCATTTCAGACTCCCAAAATACACTTAAAAAAGCACTTACAAAAATACACTTACATAATTTTTCAAGTTGGGAACTGTTTGAAACTCAAGGTACCACTGTACCTAGAGAGATGAAGGTAGGAAAAAACAGGAATTGAGAAATGTTCCAAAATATATTGAAAATCATGGTTGTGAATTATTAGATTAATTGAAAAAGAAAAAAAAAAAAACAGATCGTGGGCTGGATGTGCAGTGAAGAATAAGATGTGTGGAATGTTTATAGCTAAAAAAAATGGGTAAATATTTAGTAGATTTAGGCATATGGAGTTTAATAAGCACGGAAATTCTTGGATAAAATCTTGTAACTAAATTATTACTATGTAATTAGTGAATGTTGAAGTCTAAGATATAAAAATACATACAGTAGGATCATGAAGCAGAAAATCCACAAAGGAAAACTCACTTGTATTATACTTTTTTATTAATAATGTCAGCATTGTATTTTTTATATGTAGCAGTATATAATTTACTTCGTTCTATAAAGATTTTTCATCTCCTGTTCAGTTGGATTCAGCAACATCACTAATTCAAGCCGCCAAGAATTTGATGAATGCTGTGGTCTTGACAGTCAAGTGTTCATATGTTGCTTCAACTAAATATCCACGCCAAGGAACCATTGCTGTGAGTATCTATGTTGAATTGAAATTGTATTCATAGACTTATCGAAGATTTGAAAATAAAACCTTAATACAGTATGGCGATTTGAAGATTCTTTTATAGTATGTGTAAGTTTTTATTACTAATGAAGTTTTCTTGGCAGCTTACCCTACCGGTAAGTATAATGGTTTAATATTATTGAATATTTTTGTTGGTATAGGCAACAAGCCAGTAAATGGAGAGAGTAAAACACAATATGCAGGGAAACCTCTATTTTACAATGTTTCACCCTCAAAGGGGCTTTATCAAGTAAATAGAGAACAGTTGTAGTGGTATGGTTATACTGACAAACTGTGGAAAATGATACTGGTATACAGTTCAGGACATTTATTGAGGGAAATGTTTCATCATGAGAAATGAAGCCAATCATAGCAAAACATTTCCTTTAATCACTTGAGGGTCCAGACCCCAAATCTGAAAATTCCCCACAGGGTCCAAGAATTTAAAAAAAAAAAAAAAAATTATTACTTTTTCTTATGAAATGGCAGAGAATGTTTTTTCTGAAGGTAATAAAACAAAAAGGACAAAATTTGATCAAAAATTGATGAAATAACGCTCTCGCGAATTTTGCTGTCAGTGATATTTATGCATCAACGATTTTTTGCCCACTTTGAGTCTTATTTTTGGCAATTACATTGTTCCATTAGACCAAATTCTTAGTTATTTTGCTATATGTGTTCCATTTTATCTATTGAACACAAGAAATCACCCAGTCATCTGTTTCAACTACCTAATAAAATGATCAGAAATTGGTAATTTGGTCATTTTCATTATATGCCAATTTCAAAGTAGGGTCCAGAATAAACAAAGCAGGTATTCCTGGGACTAAAATAACATTTCCTGTGTTCATTAGTTACATTTCCAGACTTTACACATGAATTACATTTTGATTAATTTTTATTCACACAAAAAAATAGAAGAGTTACTATTATGCTATATTTTAATTATTGTATAAATAATATCAGCGCATTCTTGAACGTGTATCAGACCCACGAGTTGATGTGTATTGGACGTGTGACGTGATTTGTTCACTCTTGAACATTGGCAAAAAGCGAACATTTTCCCTGCTTTGAGCTCAATTTCAAGCTATTTTCAGTTCTAAAACCCATCAAAATCATATCTATTTCTGTAATATATCTTCCATTCTATCAAAGAGCCCAAGAAATCAAGAATACAACCATAAAATTCATATGAAAATACACCGCATTATTGTTGTTTTAAACCAAATACAGTGGAACCTCAAATTTCGAACGTATCACTTATTGAACTCTTTGAAAATCAACCGCTTTTTTTTTTAAACCAACTTTATCCCTATTATTGAACTTGCCCCTTCTTTCGAACCACCGGGTACCGGACCTGTCCGCCAGCCCGCTCTGTCCACGTCCCTGCGCAGGCACCGTGAGCCAGTCTGGCTTTGTTGATGCTTGAGTGAACACTAACCTGCGGTCCCATTCAAACATTTTACAATTAATTCATTGTGTTTAGTGCTTGTGGGACTGTGAAATAAGCTACCATGGGCCCAAAGAAACTTGCTAGTGGTACCCCTGTGGTAAAGAAAGTGAGAAACACCATAGATGTGAAGAAGGAAATAATACAGAAGTTTGAGAGTGGTGTGCTACTTGTTGAGCTTGCCATGATATATGGGGAAAACAAGTCGACCATCGTTTCTATCCTGGCAAAGAAAGAACAAATCAAGGAAGTTGATGCTGCGAAACCTGTTGATATGCTAACCAAAAAAAGACCACAGACAATCGATCAGGTTGAGAAATTGTTGCTGGTGTGGATCAAGGATAAAGAGATGGCAGGTGATAGTGTTTCAGAGACGATTATTTGTGAAAAGGCAAGGAAGTTGCATGCCAATTCAAAGATTAAGGAGATTTGCACCAAGTGGAATGATGTCCAAATGTTTGTGGAGAAGTACCACCCTGAGCAAGCTGAAACAAGCCATCTTTGCAACAAGTTCAGTGACAGAACCATGTCCCATTTTAGGGAAATCTTAGAGGCACCAGAAACAGAGGACTGTGGACAGTTATTTTGTGAGACAGGGGTCCAGTGACTCTCAAGCTGGTCCTAGTGGCATTAAAAGACAGAGAAGGGAAATAACCCCAGAGAGGGCTTTGATACCTAAAGTCCTTAGGGAAGGGGATTCCCCTTCTGAACACTAACCCCAACTCCCTCTCTCTCCTCCTCCCTATCTTCCAGATGCCATCACCAATCTTCAATAAAGGTAAGTAAAAATGTTATTTTATATGTTTTCTTTCTTTCAAAACGGCAGTATCCCACCGAGGCAGGGTGGCCCAAAAAGAAAAACAAAAGTTTCTCTTTTCAAATTTAGTAATTTATACAGGAGAAGGGGTTACTAGCCCCTTGCTCCTGGCATTTTAGTCACCTCCTCCAACACGCATGGCTTATGGAGGAAGAATTCTGTTCCATTCACCCATGAAGATAAGAGGAAATAAACAAGAACTAGAAAAAAAATAGCAGAAAACCCAGAGGGGTGTGTATATATATGCATGTACATGTATGTGTAGTGTAACCTAAGTGTAAGTAGAAGTAGCAAGACGTACCTGAAACCTTGCATGTTTGAGACAGAAAAATGGACACCTGCAATCCTACCATCATGTAAAACAATTTTCAGACTTTCGTTTTACACTCACTTGGCAGGACGGTAGTACCTCCCTGGGTGGTTGCTGTCTACCAACCTACTACCTAGATTTTATATGTTTATTGAAATTTATTAATAATTGTACACTATATTTGTTGTGTGTATGTAAAACTATAATGTAATACTATCCATAAAATGTATTTTTTTGTGAATATTTTTGGGTTTCTGGAACGGATTAATTGTATTTCCATTATTTCTTATGGGAAATATTGCTTGACCTTTCAAACTTTTTGACTTCAGAACTAGCTCCTGGAACGGATTAAGTTCGAAATTTGAGGTTCCACTGTACATGGTTGCAGTTTTTTTTCTCATGCACTGCTTGCTGCAGGATTTGTTTTATGTGGTGCACACTTACTGCATCAATCCATTCTCTTATATCTAGGCCCAAATTTACCGCTGACAGCTTATCTGAGTGAGCTGAGCTCATCACATAGAATTATGTAAAAGGCCCTGACTTCAAAGCCATAGAACTAGGGCATGGACCCTCAAAGGGTTAATTAATGTCCTGAACTGTACATAAATGTCCTTATCGTAAATAAAGAACACATCACAAAACAGCTTTTATAGTACACAGTAAGAGGTCAGGGTAAACAGGTAATTTAACATAAAATAAGAGGAGCATTGCAGCAAGATCACCAGCACATGCTAGGTACAAGGTGGGAGGGAAAAGGGAACAAAAACAAAATTCATGAGTAGTGAAGCAGGTCTGCTGGCCCATTTTAGGGTTGCTGTGGTGATTTAGGACAGTGTGAATGTAGGGTCTATCCAAGGTATACACCTCCCTGTTTTTGTTTAGTAGTGTTTTTTCTTTTTATTTTTTGTAAATGAATGACAAACACTTATGAGATGGGAATAAGAGTTGCATCATTAATGTCAGTCTTGCTGCCATATATTTATGCCAGAAGTCATGCAAGTAAATCTCTAGCAGTTTCCCCTGCATACAGTGTGTTACTTTTTTCATGTTATTTTTGATAATTCAGTTGTATTAATTTTTTAAGGAATGCATACATTACGTATTAATTTTTTTTTACGTCAGCAGTAGGTGGATATATAGTTCATGTTAATGAATGTGTTAATTTTAGTTTTGGTTATAAACTCGATGCTTGTTTTATCTGTGACATAAGTAAGAAGGTTTTCAGGTTTGATGCAAAAACTGAAGCAAGCTATGTATGTGACTATCATTATTCACAAATGTATTTTATACCATAGCCTTGCATATCCTGAGCTACAATAGTGTAAATAAAGTTGATATTTTTTAGTATTTTGTTGATGTTTTACTGGTATTTATTATATTAAGTTATATTTGTCCTTCTATTACTTTTTTCAGCGAGATTGACTAAAAATGTGCATTTAAGAAAATATCAACCATATACAATGAATATAATTACTTAATCTCATGTGAAAAATACTGTACATACTATTAAAAGACTTCGCTTTTTAATTATATAAGTAGGTATATACAGCATTATAATATTTGTACTGGGTTGTAATCAGAAAAGATATAAAAGACTAACATATAAAGATATAAAGACTTGGATATAAAAGACTAAGGGTTGAATATTTAGATTAACTCTAGCAAGGGAATCTGCTAAAGAAAGCTGTTGGCTTTTGGTAAAGATTATGCCAATGAAGGATAAAAAATAAATGACATTTAGGAAGCACCAAATCAGATCTGACATGGTGATAATATGTTTAAGTAGTACAGCCTGTCCTCACTTAATGATGGAGTTCTGTGCCTAAGATCACATCGGTAAACGAATTTGTCACTAAGTGAGGAGCATACTATAATGGTAGGAGGTTTGTGTCAACCATCTTTGATATTGTTTTAATGTCACCTTTGCACCTTTATAACATTTTTGGTATATTTTTAAATGTTTATACAGTAGTTACTGTATATTGTAATAAACAGTATAGACAAAATCAGCTCTAATATACATTATTTAGGTATGCATGCTGGTCAGACGTAAGTAAGTCTGTAAGTCTGAGGTGTCGATAAACGAGTACGTTGCTAAGTGAGGAGAGGCTGTATTATTTGCATGTGTAAACAAATTGCTATATACAGTGGACCCCCGCATAACAATCACCTCCGAATGCGACCAATTATGTAAGTGTATTTATGTAAGTGCGTTTGTACGTGTATGTTTGGGGGTCTGAAATGGACTAATCTACTTCACAATATTCCTTATGGGAACAAATTCGGTCAGTACTGGCACCTGAACATACTTCTGGAGTGAAAAAATATCGTTAACCGGGGGTCCACTGTACTAGGTTGGAGAATGTCTGATGAACAATGATCTGCAATATAAGATTTCTCAGTTCTACAGAAAATACATGGTAATTGTGGCTTTCATAGAGACTTAAAACATAAATGCAGTAGAAATATTGGAGCACCACTAAACCTCAAAAAAAAAAAAAAAATGCTGATGAGACACTGTTGCTGGAGCCAAATTAAAGATCGCAGGTGATCTCAGCCTTGGAAAAATGGATTGACCTCGAGACAGAAGACCAAGTTCCTTCACTTATCAGTTCAAAATTGCTCAAGTGAACATATCAAGAAACCCATAACAGTGAGAAAGTGATGAACTGGTGTAGTGGGACCTCGTATTCTCCTTTAATGAGGCAGATGTATATATGAAATTAAATAGAAAGCCCTTGGGAACAAATGCTCATTATATGTTGCTGTCCTATTACTTAGTGAAAGTGAAACAGAAAAAATTATTATTCAGCCAGACTGGTATATCATTTATGAATTATTGAAAAAAGTTTGATTCAAATGCAGTGAGATGCTGATTTCATTATGCATACAACCCAAGAAATGAAATTCTTTAGCCAGATATGCAAGAAATTGACAGATTTGTACCTATTTGTTTGGAAATAGAAGTTACTGGGAGAACCCTGGGTACAGTTGTTGCTGTTTTTTTTTTTTTCACATAGGCCATTTCTCACAAAAGCATTATAAGAATGCACATAGAAGCCTGAGTAGATCTATAACTACTATGATAACATGAACATAGATAAGTACATTTATGGAGCAACTTTCAGTCTGAACAGAATGACTGATGTTGCAGTGGCTAGGCTTAGGCTTAGTTACAAGCACTTCTGGCAGTTTGGGAAAGACAGAGATGATCAAACCAAATGCAAAGTATGTGACCAGCCCTATGGTCACTGTGGTCACTATCATTGTCCACTTATTGAGGAATATGGAGATAGATGGTATGTATAATAACCTATATGACATGTCAGGATATCTTATTAATGAAAATAAGATACCAGATATCTTAAGCAAATTTCCTAAGTTTTGCTTGTAGACATAAATCCAGATGTACCCCTGTTAACCCTTTTGAGACTTGGTTCATAGGCCTTGTCTGTATCCATATGCCCTTGCGCTACCGTCCACAGGATGGATATGGAGTGCACATCCACTTTTGTGGCAAAATCTAATCACAAAAGCAGGCGGTCCAGAGAAGGAGACATTTTCACCACTTATTCAATAGCTGTCTTATGAGAAATGTGCAAACATAATTCAATGACCTTTCTGTTTTTACATTAAGTTTATACACAATATGATTCATTAATTCAAACAAATCAGACACATTTAAACTTTCACAGAGCTTTTTAAAATCAGTAACAGTAACAGCATCAGAGCATATATTATCCATTGTTCAATATAGTACAGTAATATCAAAATTTCATGAATGTGCAATGCAGAAATAGTGACTCTAATGTCTTGTGTAAATTATACCTTTTAATTTTAAGTATACTGTACTCAGCAATATTAACTGAAATTATTTTTATACCCTTGAGGGAACAAATAGGTACATTTTTCCAGTCACAAGTAGTTGCACTTGCTTGCCAGCTACATATGCATGGTTCAACACAGTTAAATCTGATTCTTTCACTGCAGCTTCATGTTTCTTATCCTAGATGATAATGTTAGAATTTTTTTATCTGTATTATTGGTTTACTTTAGCTAAATATTGTTCCTCCAAATGAGCAAATTAAATCAAATAACTTTCAGCAGCTCTATGCTCTGCAAATCCTCCCCTTTCTCCACGTTTTTAACTTTCCATTAATTATGGGGTTTCATAATCCTGCCCCACCAAACACTGGAATATTTGCAAAGTTTTTTGATGTTCAGTTCATTTTAGGAAGACCTTACCTTTTAAAACAAGATTTACACAGAAAGAGTAACACTTTCAAGTGTCACACATAGCTAAAATTTTTTTTAACACATTTTCAGAATAACATGAGAATTTTGTCTTCCTCATTTCAAATATTATAGAGTTTATTTTTCAGTACTATACCCAAGCATAAAATGTAAAATAGCTTGCTCCTTTATCTAATTCATATACTGTAGTGCAGTACTTTTCTCTTTCTTAATAATGCAATGTACTAGATTTTCACCAGAGTACTAGAAGACTAGGATTGTACCCATAGGTCACAAATATTTGGATTTAATGCTCCTATTGCACTTTTGTATAGGTATTTTGCTTATACATATAATCAGCAGCCTTAAGAAGTACAGAATTATGATCTGAAAAGAGCCATACTGTTGTAATAGGTTGGAAAAATTATGCATGATGAATACAAAAAAATCCAGGAATACTAAAACATAACGCTTTTGGGTTTAGCACCTTAATTGATTATATTATCATCACCATCGTCATCTTTAAGTAGAGGAGGGAAACTGGATATTATTTTTGCAATGGACATAACAGCCAAGGCAAAGAAAGCTAAAGATTCTTTAGAGATGCATTGGAAGGAAAATGCAGTAAAAGATCCAGTGGTAGCACAGAGAACAAGTCAGGATACTCATATGAAATGACAGAAAGGCATGTACTGAGCTCAACAGAAGATTGCTTAGTGTGTTTACAAATAAGTGAGGACTAGTACATGAACTAGAGGAGAGGATAAACCAAATACTGTAGAACTATCAAAAGCCTAAGGATCAGATGGCATATCACCACTATTAAAACTATGCACTGCAATATGCAAATTATTTACATTGGATGATAGCAAATGTGATAATCAGCATTCAAAAAAGGTGACATGCAAGAAGCCGTGAACTACAGATCAGTGTACCCATCAAGGGAGGTTCCTCTACATTGGTGAGGGGCTTTTGATCCAAGAAATTCCTACTTCCATCTCAGTCCTAGGATCAAACCTGATTGCCTTGTTACTCCAGAAACTATAATCCCTACAGGTTTAGCATGTCCCCCCATTAATATAGTAATAAACCAGTGTCCCTAAAGAGTGTAATACAGTGGACCCCCGCATAACGATCACCTCCGAATGCGACCAATTATGTAAGTGTATTTATGTAAGTGCGTTTGCACGTGTATGTTTGGGGGTCTGAAATGGACTAATCTACTTCACAATATTCCTTATGGGAACAAATTCGGTCATTACTGGCACCTGAACATACTTCTGGAGTGAAAAAATATCGTTAACCAGGGGTCCACTGTATGTAGATTATTGAAAAAAATTTAACTTGTTGAGCAGTTTAAAAGTATGAGGTGAATACAAACAAGAGACTAATAGATTTAAGGAATAAATAGATAAATGACTGCTGGAATTTAACTAGAGAAAGAGCAAAGTCATGAACTTGATAGAACAGTATAGGAGACCGAAGGCAGAGTATCATCGGAAAAAAGCTCACAGAAGCAGTTTAAGAAAAAAGACCTTGAAATAATCATTACCCCAGTTCTGCCCCCCCTTGAAGTGCACACAGACAATAACATCAGCAGTTCAGGCTAATCTTGCAAAAATAGAAGTGGCATTCAGGACCCTAGACAAAGACTTGTTCAAAACATTTTACTTTGTATATGCAACCCATTCTTGGGTATGCAGCACCAGTGTGGAACCCTCTAGTAAAACAAAATAAAACTTCTAAGAATGCATGGAGGAGAGCATCAAGACTGGTGTCTTAGCTGAGAGAAATAAGCTACAAAGAAAGAATGCTAATGCAACATTTAATTAATGCCAGTGGAGGAATGAAAAACAATGGATATGATCATAGAAGTAAAATATTACAAGGCATAGACTGGGTAGACAAAAATTTGCTCTTTATCAGTGATGCAACAAGAACAGAGGAACGTGATGGGAAATTATGCACTTAAAGGAATCACGGTTAATACTAAGTACGTATTTCATCAAAATGAGAGTTGTAAATGAGTGGAATGAGGTAAGCACTGAGACAACAGAAGTGAACAACTCCATATAGGAGTTCAAAAATAGATATAACGGGACTCAATCACATCAGTCAGTCAAAAGTTGAGGCAGGACACGTGGAAAGGGGAGGATGTCTGACCCATCTTACCTTTAAATTTAAAAAAAATGATTATGTGGTGAAATTTTTTCTTAAAATGCACATTTCTAGATTTTTATGTGTATTTTAACTTTATTCCCTCATTCATGACAGAGAGCTTTATTTTATATATGCTGTAAGAGTTAGAATAACTAGGTACAGTATTACCACCAATTCTGTACATTTAGCATTTGAATAGCTTTTGAAGCAATTTGTAAAAAATAGGTTGTAACTAGATAGGCTTTAGTACTATATGACCTTCAGTCTTATTAACAAGCTTTGCTTTTACACCAAATTGCTATAACCTCTAATATTTAGCAACTTCAGTTACATTCAATAGAGGACAGTTTTACTTAAATTGTACTGCTCTTACAGTAGGCATTGCTTTGCATTTCTTCTTTAACACTTTTATTTTTCATGCTTATTATACCAGCCTGGGGCAAGATCAGCCGTAAGTGAAATATGTTTTTAGTTGTTTGTTCTGTATCTTTTGAAAATGCCAGAAGCACTTACACAATATTTGCTATCTTTTCACAGCATACTCTTTGAAGATTAAGATAGTGAATTATTGATTTTGCTTCTGCATGTTTTATGAATAAGCACAGCCAGTGTTTGTACTGATTAAAATTTGGCTAAATTTAGGTGTAATTTAAGCTACATTGCAGAGATAGTTGTGCCTAGTTCAGTCTGAAGTATACAGGTTAGGAAATATATATGTTCACTTGGGTATATGCTGTGAACTGTTTTAACCAAAACTTTTCATATTTGTCTGCCTACCAGCAAAAATTCACCATGTGGTATGGAAATGCAGGCATGTAATAGGTCTTTCATGTGGCGAGCTTTGCATGAGTTGATGTTGTTTCTAAATGGCAGTTTTACATGTTTGTGTGTGTTTTCAACTATTGTACAATAATCTGATCATCTGTAAAAATATGAATTTTTGTGTCACTTGAAAGGCACTAATTCCTCCATATAATCTTCAAAAAATTCATCTGTATTAATAAAATAATCTTTTCCTTTAGGAGTTGTCTCCATATTATCTGGAAAGTTTATTTTTATTATCCATTTGAAGCTTAGATATGGGACGAAAACTTCTAATCACTATTTCCTGCATTAAAAACTAGTGTGTTTCTTTTGGTTACTGATATGCAAAATTTAAGAACTCTTAAGTGAAAAAGAAAAGGATACTGAAAATAATTGTTTGCTGTAAAGATTTATTATTGGAAGAAAGAACATGAATCAAAGCTTTGGAAGCATATATATTCTATTCCAGAGAATTTTAAGATCTTTATTTAATTGTATTGGGATTTTTTTAATAGTTAAAAAATTAATAAGTTGATATTCATGATAAATGTGTTGGGATATACAGTAGACCGTTATTTAACACGGTAGTTACGTTCTTGAAAACACTGTGTTAGGTAAATAAAACTGTGTCACATGAACTGAAGAACATATGGGAAAAATAGGGTTGCGTTCCTGACAGCCCCAAAAAAGCCAAACTACTTTTTTTTTTAGGCCTCCACATCTTACAAAAATAAAAGTGAATATGTAATTGTAGTTCATTGTTGTGATGATTTATGTTGGTTTTACTGCTTAAGACTACAAATGTAACAGAAATAATAGTATTTCTTACCTTAAATTGTGGTTGCTGGTGTTTGTGAGTGATTGTGAAGAGTTATGCTGTGGCCCTACTGGTCTGAGGTGGGTGGTAGAGGTTCTGGTACTGAAGTTGATGGTTGTATTGGAGTGTCTAACTTTGTCATTCAGTCAATCAAGTCATTCAGTAAGTCAGTCAAGTTATTCAGTAAGTCAATCAAGTCGTTCAGCAAGTCAGTCAACTCGTTCAGTAAGTCAGTCAACTCGTTCAATAAGTCAGTCAAGTCGTTCAGTAATTCAGTCAAGTCTTTCAGTAAGTCAATTCATTCAGTAAGTCAGTCAAGTCATTCAGTAAGTCAGTCAAATCATTCAGTAAGTCAGTGAAGTCACTCAGTAAGTCAGTCACACAAACTTATGTTTACCTTTTTTTGTGTACAAAGTAATACTTCATTATGGCCACAGGATGTCTTGTCTAATATCTTTGTTGCCTTCATTAATTCTAAGACTTAAATGTTAACACCTTTTCTTGCCACTTTGAGCAACACTGGTATGCTTACCACTTTGAGCAACACTGGTATGCTTACCACTTTGAGCAACACTGGTATGCTTACCACTTTGAGCAACACTGGTATGCTTACCACTTTGAGCAACACTGGTATGCCTACTGGGTGTCATGATTGCTTGGTAGATACAAGATATAGCAGTTAAAAGATCAAAACACAATTCACAATCACTCGCTTGTAGCAGAGAAGTTGGACTGGACACGTATGAAGTACGAATGCTTGGGTGGTGTAGGGGGGGTGGCTGGGGACGGCGGGAGGTCTCCCCAGCTGAACCACAACAAGACGGCAGCTTGAGGAAAAAGGAACCGTGTTAAATTCATCATACGACCTGTTACATAAAATTGTGCCGCAATCCTTCAATCGTGCTGTACTTAAATTGTGCCAAATAAAATCGTGCTAGATAACGGTCTACTGTAGAATTATATTTTATATGCAAAAAAGTTCCTACTATATTCATGTTAAAGACTTAAAGATTCAGTAGAAATACTTAAACTCCTGTTGTTGTTTTTTGTCATGGAAGTAACAAGGGCTGAACGTTTGTAAAACACAAGCAAGTATAAGAGTTATTTCAAGAATTAGGGGCTGACTTGACCATCCAACAGGCATGTTTGGTCATGTTAATTCAGAGTGAAAACAAGTGTTTCTTTTAGTGTGGAGGGGGTTGATGTACTGTTGGAGTATGAGCCAGGTAACATCTGTGAAGGAATTCAAAGAAACAGGTTAGCTGTACTTGAAATCTGGAGGTGGAAAGTACAGTGTCTCTACTCAGAAGAATAAGAAGGGATGTTGTATTTTGGTGCAACATTATAATTGTGATAGCCATACTCTTCTGGAAAGAGCTATGGAATGAATGAAAGTGAATGTGTTTTCCATTGTTTATTCTGCCGTAGGGGAAAATAGCCGATGTCCTTGAAAAATTAATAAAAAGGGTACAATCATCGCTTGCTTAACGGCTGAGATAGAGACCGTAGGAATGGCCCATTTTGTGAAAATTATGCTAAGCGAATTATAATTTTCCCACAAGATCTCATATTATAACTCGTGATGTGGACCAGGGTGGTAAATTCCTGTACATAATGTGAGTGTTTTACATTAAGCAACTCTAATTTTCCATATACAATTTGAAGTGGGGACCAGGGCAATAATATACCCTATTTAAAAAATGGACCTGTTTAGTAAAGCCATAGTGGTATTATATACCTGGAGAGGGTTTTTGGGATCAATCCCCCTGCGGCCCGGTCTGTGACCAGGCCTCATGGTGGATCAGGGTCTGATCAACCATGCTGTTACTGTTGGTCGCACGCAACCCAACGTACAAACCACAGCCCGGCTGGTCAGGTACTGAATTTAGGTGCCTGTCCAGCGCCTTCTTGAAGACAGCCAGGGGTCTATGTATGCTGGGAGGCAGTTGAACAATCTAGGGCCTCTCACACTTATTGTGTTGTCTTTTATCGTGCTAGTGGCGCCCCTGCTTTTCACTGAGGGATGTTGCATCGTCTGCCAAGTCTTATGCTTTCATAGGGAGCGATTTTCGTGTGAAAGTTTGGTATTAATCCCTCTAGGATTTTCCAAGTGTATATAATCATGTATCTCTCCTGCCTGCATTCTAGGGAGTACAGGTTGAGGAACTTCAAGCTTTCCCAATAATTGAGGTGTTTTATACGTACATTTTCTAGGTCAGCAGTTTCACCTGCCTTGAAAGGTGCTGTTAGAACAAGAGACTTGAAGAGTGTCATCATGGGCTTGGCATCCCTAGTTTTGAAGGTTCACATTATCCATCCTGTCATTTTTCTAGTAGATGCAATTGATACTATGTTGTGGTCTTTGATGGCGAGATCCTCTGACAGGTCTTTTACATTAGTTTTTGTTCGATTGTATGGTTGGAATTTGTTTTATACTCTGATATAGTTTTAATTTCTTCACGTTTTCCATATCGGAATACATAATTGAAATTTCTCATCAATGAACTTCATATTGTTTTCTGTGGCCCATTTAAAAATTTGGTTGATGTCCACCTGGAGTCTTGCAGTGTCTTCAATGGAGGACACTGTCATGCAAATTTGGGTGTCACCTGCAAAGGAAGACACGGTGCTGTGGCTTACATCCCTGTCTGTGTCAGATATGAGGCCGAGGAACAGGATGGGAGCGAGTATTGTGCCTTATGGAACAGAGCTTTTCACGGAGCCGCCTCAGACTTTACTCCGTTTACTACTACTCTTTGTGTTCTATTTTAGGAAATTATAGTTCCATCTACCAACTTTTCCTGTTATTCCTGAATCACACATTTTGTGTGTTATTACATCATGGTCACATTCGTCAAAGGCTTTTGTAAAGTCTGTGTATATTGCATCTGCATTTTGTTTATGTTCTAGAGCATCCAGGACCTTGTCATAGTGATCCAGTAGTTGGGACAGGCAGGAGTGACCTGCTCTAAACCAATCTTGCCCTGGGTTGTGTAACTGATGGGTATCTAGACTGGTCCCAATCTTGCTTCTTAGAACCCTTTCAAAGATTTTTATGAAATGGTATGTTTTATGAGCATATAACAAAAAAATATGAAAAAATATCACAATATGGAGAGAATCATTACATATAATTTTGTTATTAACGAGGAGGTAAAGGGTTGTGAAAGCCCAAGGCTGACTTTTATTCAGTTGAAAGGTTGTGACAGCTGTGATAAGCTGGCTATTGTTGGGAAGGCACCTCCTTTCTCCAGTCAG
Organism: Cherax quadricarinatus; assembly: GCF_038502225.1. Lineage (NCBI taxonomy): Eukaryota > Metazoa > Arthropoda > Malacostraca > Decapoda > Parastacidae > Cherax > Cherax quadricarinatus. The sequence continues at coordinate 18,132,811 of NC_091371.1, read as the reverse complement.
CCCCCACCCTCCTCACACCACCACTAACAGTACACCACTACCACCTCTGCCATCCCTGACTCCACCACTACCACCCCCTGACACCACAAGCCACCCTTCTCCCTGAACTGGACATGATGACCCTCATAGGTTTAGCACTTGTTTTGATTATGATAATAATAATGAACTGGACATGAAATAAATGGATCAGCTAATTATGGCACAAACAAAAACAGCCATTGTCTAAACACAAGGACACATGCTGTGAAACAAAAATGAACTACACTTTGTGTGTTAGTGCAGCATTAAGTCAGAAATAAGGCACTAAAATAATTATAATGTATAAGTTTCAACACCTATTTATTGCACGATTTGTTTATCATTTTTTTTTATGAATTAAAATTGTCTCGACACTGTTCATTGATGCTTTGGAACAGTCATAAGTTGTCTCAATACCTTCTTTCCTTCCAGCTTCCTCTCTTCCCTTTCCAGCACCACCACTTACTAATGTCCTTCCCTCCCCTTCCTTGCCTTCCTCCTGCTGCTGCTGCTGCTTCTTTTTCACAGACTTGGCAAATGACACTGGAAAGAGAGCCTTTGATAAGATTTCACTTTGATAAATGCTTTAAAAAACAAATACGAGCTTACTGCACATATACAGTACTACATATACTACGTGTATCACTGAAAATCCCCGAGTGTTCAAGAAAAACAATGTCATAAATAGTAAATTGTGTGTGATGTGGAGGGCTAACAATAAGGCATGGGCCACTAGGCTAATTTTCATTGAGTGGGTCAATGAAGTGTTTGGCCCGACTGTGAAGAAATGCCTCCTGGAAAATAAATTGCCACTTAAGTGCCTCCTGGTAATGGACAATGCTCTGCTCATCCTCCAGACTTGGAAGACCTATTGTTTGAGGAGTGTAAGTTCATCACAGTGAAGATCTTGCTCCCTAATACCACTCCTCTCGTCCAGCCCATGGACCAGCAGGTCATTTCAAACTTCAAAAAACTGTACACCAATGTTTCAAAGGCACTTTGAAGTGATCTCGGACACTGAATTGACCCTAAGAGAGTTTTGGAAGAATCACTTCAATATCCTCCATTGCAGTATAGATAAGGCTTGGCAGGGAGTGACTTCCAGGACTTTGAACTCTGCTTGGAGAAAATTGTGGCCAGAATGTGTTCTCGACAAGGATTTTGAAGGGTTTGAGGCTGACCCTGACAAGATTATGCCTATTATGGACTTTTTTGTGTCTTTGGGGAAGTCCATGGGGTTGGATGTGAGTGGCTAGGATGTGGAAGAGTTGGTGAAGGGCCACAGGAAAGAGCTAACCACTGAAGAGCTGCAGCACCTTCAACAGGAACAGCAACAGACCACAGCTGAGGATATTGCTGCAGAGAAGGAAGAGAGCGGGGAAAATGTGCCTTCTTCAGTGATTAAGGACATTTGTGTAAAGTGGAGTGAGGTGCAGAGTTTTGTGCAGAGTTATCACCCTGACAAAACTGTTGCAAGCTGTGTCTGCAACATGTTCAATGACAATGTCTTGTCCAATTTTAGGCAAATTTTACATAGATGCCAGAAACAGGCCTCTCCAGACAGATTTTTTGTGCAACAAGGGTACAGTGACTCAAGCTGGTCCTAGTGCCAGTAAAAAACAAAGAAGGAAAGTAACCCCAGAGAGGGACTTGATACCTGAAGTCCTTGTGGAGGGGATTTTCCCCTTTCAAACAATAAGCTCTCCTCGCCTTCTTCCATATGCCAACAAGTGTCTTCAATAAAGGTATGCAATGTTCATTTATTATTAAAATTACAGCTTTATATTTCTTTCTCATTGTTTTCTGTATGTAAAACTATAGGTATTCTTTAAAAAATGTATTTTTTGTTAATATTTTTGGGTGTCTGGAATGGATTAATTGGATTTACATTATTTCTTATGGGAAATATTTACTTCGGTTTTTGGCCATTTTGGATTTAGGCCAACCTTCTGGAACGGATTTTGGCCAATAACCAAGGGTCCACTGTATGTAGGAAAGAAGGGGACAGTTTTAGACAGAGATGAATGATGTCACTATGGTTGTTCAATATATTTATAGATGGGGGTTGTGAAAGTCAGTGGTGAGGAGGGAGGGGTGTGGGATTTAAAGAAAATGAGTCTCATACAGAGTGAGAATTACCACAGCTGCTTATTATTGATGTGGGAATGTGGAAAAAAAAAATAAAGTGAACATGGAAAACAGCAAAATAATGTCATAAAATGTTTAGGCAATGAAATATTGAATATCATATTGAAGGGAGAGAGTATGGAGGAGGTAAATATATTTAGAAATTTGAGAGTGGACATGTCAGCAAATGGGTCTTTGAAATATAAAATGAACCATAGTATAGATTAGGGGAGAAAGGTAGGCATTGTCTTAAGGCATCTATGGGAAGTTTATCTGTGGAGGCACAAAAACGGGAGTGTGTACCTAAGTATAGGGTTATCACCACTCTTATATAGGTGTGAGACATAATTTAAACATTGCAGCAAGCAAGCTGGAGGCAATAGAGATGTATGTATTTGAGAGCAATACATGGTGTGAATGTTGTACAGAGAATTAGGCATGCAAAATTTCTAAAATGGTCTGGGGTTACAAAGAGTATACCCCTCAAGGGAGGTTTCTTGATTCTGGTGATGTGTCTCTTGATCTAAGGAATTGGACATGTGCTCCAGCTTTTTCATAATTGAGCCCGAATGCCTTCCATTCTCCCAGGTGCTGTATGACCTCTATGGGTTTAGCACTCCTTTATGAATGTAATAATAATACAAACAGTATAATCCAAAGAATGGAGGAGGGGTTGTTGAGGAGGCTTGCCTGTTTAGAAGTGATGGAGCAAAATATTATGACAAAGGTTTATAAATTTCCAGAGTTGAGGAAAGATGTAGGGATTGTCCCAGAAGAGGTTGGAGTAAATGAATTTCCAGGTGGTAAAGGCTTGAGCTTCCAGCAAACTTGTGAACATGGATTGGAGTAGGTGAAGACGTGTGGTTTCATTTAGAGTTGGGGTGTGAACGAGGTAACATTTTTGAAGGGATTCAGGAAGACCAGTTCACTGTACTCAAATCCTAGAGGTAGGAAGTACAGTGCTTGCAGTCTGAAAGAGGCTGCTCAGAGATTATCTTAATTGTGAGGCCTATGCACTTTTGGCAAGACAGCTGTCTTCTCTTTATGAGTCACCCTACCTTGGTCAGAGATGGCTGATAAAAAAAAAAAAAAAAAAAAAAAAGCTGCATCTTCCCCTTACTTTTCCTACTAAAATTCTTCCATTGACTACTGAATCCAGTCAGTCTACAGCCAATAATAATACTGTATTTTGAAAATATACTTAACATTTGTTTTCACACTTAAAGTTGTGTTTAAATTGCTTTAAATTAATTTAATACATATCTTAATGAGAAGGGTTACTTTTGAAAAATTTTATTTAAAGCTTGAATGACCAGGCAGTATTGATGACAGTATAAAATTTTTATATGTGTATTAATTGTTATTTTGTGCATGATGATTATGTGCTTATATTGCTTTATTGACCTTTTTATGTCACTGGCTTTTGTATAGCTAAATGGATGTATTGATCCCTTTGTTTGATTTAGGAATGATATATTTGTGTGCTTAACGTTATTGCATACTCAGATTTGCTGTAAAAATTTTATTTGGGATTGTCTTAAGTTAATTTTTTTTAGCTAGATCTTTTTTTGTTCTGTACTGAAGAGGGCTTTTTTTGTCAAGTAGTACAGTAGTTTCTATATGAATTCTGGTGAGCAAATTTTATTTGTATACTTTGAATTGTTAAATAAGCTTATTTTAAAATTGCATAATATTTTCATAAGAGTCAAAATACTGTAATGCAAAGTATATGTACAGAATTATGAATGAAATTGATTTAAAGGTTTGTTATTCAACTTGTTATAGTACAGTGTTTTGTTCGATTTTATGTTATAAAAATTTTAGATTAAGGATTGAATTATTAAATACTGATTATAGGGATGATAGTTAAAACCATAATTTATGAAATGGCTAGTTGTAGATCAGATAAAGATGACTGTCTGTCGGAACAGGAAGTGAGTGCAGGTGGAGGGTTACAGAAACGAGGGATGAAGGCCCATCCTGTTTCCCCAAAAGCAGTTAAATTTAGGGAACAGGAGGTAAACACAAGTGCTCCTCAGGTGTCATGTTTGAGATCTGAAAGTCCTCCTGAATCTTGTACCACCACTAAAGCTTCCAACGACCATGTCTTCTACTGTCCTGTCAACAATGACATATCAGTGCTCTACGGAGTCAGATTGGTATAGATGATAGCACGAGTAGTTATTGTGACAAACTGGTTTGGAGTGACGTTTTTGTTATATAATATAAATATTATGACTCCATGTATACTACTAGTTTAATGCAGTAACACTGGTAATAGTAGTTTTCACATGATTGATATTCAGAAGTACTATTTATTCACTAACAAAAGAAATAGAATACTTGCATTATGTGCTAAGACTTCTTTGTAAAATGCCTGCAGATTTGATGACTGTAGTTTCGTACTGTTACGTATGTTTGTTTATCCATCTTATTGTTCATCACTTTTCTTGGTCTATTTTTGTGTTTATATAACAGTCTCTAGTCACTCTATATACTGTACAACTATGGCTTTCAGTATTTTTGTAATTTCTTCCTTAAATTTTCCATTACCATTCAGTAACTTTAGTTTTGTCTCATAAGGTAATGTTTTTCATATTGTGTGAATAAAATTATTGCTATATGTATGCCAATTTTCAGTGTGAGTGATTCCTTGAACATTATAAATTTCTTTAATTTTGCAGGCTTTGTGAGAGTAGTATTTATTCATAAAAGATCAAAATATTTTATTTGCTTAAATCACTTAGAAAGATTTAATAAGAAGTTAAACAAAGGTTATATTTCTTTTAAACATTACCACTTAACAAAACAGTTTTGTTTTAGTTAGTTTTCTTTTTGTATGAAGAATATGGTATAATGGAAAATATTTTCAAACATAGTGGAAACCTCTTTGCTTATTATAATCCTGGAGTTTTCTAGAAGTTTAGTAATAACACAAAAGCATCCACAAAAATCTTAAATTTTTAATATCTATTCAGTGAGAAATGGTATGGTGATACCATTGTTCATACTGCATGCAGTACAGAATTTACATTATATTAATGATATTTGTTTTTCTCTTTTATATAGCAAGACATTTTGGATTGTATACTTATCCATGTGTGAAGTTAGCAAATAGTCTTATTTTTTCTCTAAATATGAGCATAATTGCTCGATAAATACTAATTTGAGTTAAGTGACTTAAAAAATAGGAAATGGTTAAATAATAAAAGTAATAATGGTGCAGTATAGTAACTCAGTCATAATAACGAAATTAAAAGTTCAAAAACATGTCCATGGACTGAAGGAATGTAATTGCCATAGATAATTGATTTCATGAGTAATCATACATGTAATATTAATTATAATTTTTCATATGTACTGTGAAGTTTCTTATTGGTTGCTTTCCTAGTACCAAAGTTTGACCCTAGAATTTGTCTTGTTGCTGGTCCAGCTGATAGGGTTTTCAAGCATCCTCAACATTTTTTTTGGTTCACAATTAGTTCTTATTCTTCACTTAATATCTGTGCATGCACTTACCCACATAATTATAAAAATCTCATCAATACCAATACAATTAAAAATTTGTCTTTTGCTGTTTATCCATTGCTTCCTTATCTTTTAGTTTTGCCCTACTTCTTTGTGTTCCTCATGTTCCTAAGTTATGCACCTTCACTTTGGTTTCTTATGACCTCTATACTAGTTTTATTTCCATGAAACATGACATTGAAAATCCTTGAGTGTGGGTGGATGATCAGCAACAACAGTTTGTTTGTATTTATCTGGTTGTCCTCTCAAAGAAAAGAATGATTTCCATAATTTATCATTGATGTTAGTGTAAATCTTTATAAAAGACAGTTACTAAATAATACTTGATACTGTAAATAGTTCCATAAATACAGTAATAGTTTTAATAATATATGAACATTGTGTCAAGAGAATCATTAAGTACATGTGTTTTTTATGTAGTTTTGCAAAATCCCATTCCTAATTGTAAAAATATTTGGCTCTACTTAGTTTTAACCAGTGGCATATAGCACTGCTTGGTGTAACTTGTTAGAATATTAGTTGTGCAGTTTGATACTGTATATCATAGTCATAGTGCAGTACAGTCTATGTAAATTAATAATGAGCCTCTTGTGTGTCTTGCAGTGAGGTTAATGTTTCTTAAACCTAACCTTGCCTCTTTGCACTTGTGTTTGCTATCTTTCCCTCTTCTAACACTTCGATTTATCAGTTTAGAAGATGATGCATGCTGTATTATGTATAGCAGAAAATGCCCATAAATGCCATGAAATATAATAGGACAATCTGTTTGAAATCATAAGGGTTTAGGTATCCAATTTATCCAGGGACCCACATGGGTTTATTGTGCAAGACTTGCCAACTAGTGGTTTAGAGGAGTACCAGATTCACAGCTTCGTAGATTTACACTCAGGTTATGACAAAATTAAAAATACTGCACAGTATGGGAGTGCATATGCGTAAAAGGTGCTTCTAGGTAGGGGCCAAAATATAAAGGCTATTGTGTTCAAAATCTAATTTAACTAATGTTTGGAATAGCCAAACTTGTGGGAAAGCTGTTGCCACCATAATTTTTTTTTAATTGATGTGGCCATAAGTATAATATTGTACTGATTTGTTTTTAAGGGTATATCTTAATTAATTTGCACAGGAATTAGTTGATTTGTACTAGGATAAGATTTAGGGAAGGGAGATAGAGAAAAATAAATGCTAATAGATTTATGTTAAATTTAGTTCATTTCAGAATGCCATTTAATTTTAAGATTTTAAGGAGTAAGTCGTTAGAAATTAATTACCAGTAACTCATTTTGTTCATTTTATTAAGATTTGTTTTTGGTTGAGCTTTTAATTGGGCACTTACAACTATCAGACTGTTTTAAGTGTTTTAGGTTTAATTACCTGCAGTGTGAATGTATAATGTGTTAATAACCCATTTACCAATATTTATAACTCAGGTAAAAGTGAGATTAGAAATGCTAATTTTATGCACAGTTATTACCCTTCTAGTAGAGTTTTTGAATGATTGCCGTTAACACAATTTTAATCAGTAATTGAGTTTACTATATGAATTTATTGTTTTAATTACTCATAACCAGCTTTAAAGTTTTTCATGTATTTTTAAATATATTCTTGATGTTTTTATGTGGGGACTGGTATTAATTTCTTAAGTATGATTTTATAGCTGTAAAATTAATTGTTAAATCCTACACTTTATAAAAAGTTTGATAATGAATTTGGTCTGCAGTTGAAATACTAATGAATTATTTGTAGTCTTAAGGAAGAACAATACTTTCGTTTTTGGTAAATAGCTAAAGGTGATTTGTAGTTTTTATCATGACTTGTATATTCAGTAATCATTTTCCACTAATTTAAGAAAGAAAATAATTTATGCCTTATGAGAACATATTGATTATTGTCAAATTTTTTGCAGTCCCCTATTGTTGTTTGGAAGATGAAAGCTCCAGAGAAGAAGCCATTGGTGCGACGTGAGAAAGCGGAGGAAGTGAGAGCCAAAGTTCGTAAGGGCAGTCAAAAGAAGCCTGTCTCGGCTCTCAAAGCTCTTGCCGAATTTCAGAGTCCAGCAGATGCAATTTAGAGCATTCATCTGCTTTAAATATAGGTCTATTAAATTTGTAACTTGAAAATAACATATAAATAGGTGCAAAGGCATCATGCACAGATTGTATTGAGAATATTTTCCACCAGTTCTTTACAGCTAATTAACCTATAATTTATAAAGCCCTGCAGAGGGAGGCTAATGTAAAACTAGGAACTTTTTTATATTTTCTTTTATTTGTATAATTTGTACCAGGTACATAATTTGGTCGATATGCATGAGCATATTTTTGTATTAAGGCAGCCAGTAAGTACAGCAATAATGATGTCATATATAAGTAGCTAATGCCTTAAGACATTAAAAGCAAAATAAAATACTCTCCAAAGCTGTGTGTCACAAAAAACAAAGTAGTAATTTAAAATCTCTAAGTTCATTTCTAGTACATGGAAATAACTATTGTATGCATAGTGAATGTATCCTTCATATGAAGCAGTTATTTCGTTGTCAACTGGTGACAATCAGAACTCTTTGCACTAACATTTTCTGCATTGATAGTCTCTTAAGTTAATGGAAAAAATTGTGACGAGCTGTTCCACCAAATTATCTACATGGAAAACTCAATATGCCGGAAGATGAAGTTGCAGGTAGCATGCATCCATACTTACCATGTTTACAATCTATTCATATGCGAGTGCTATACTCAGTTCACGGGTTTATTGTACAGTATTCTTCAAGTACAGTCCTTCCCCCTCCATTGCCCCCCTTTTTTAAGCAATGTTATACACTCCATAACATTGTCAGAGCACTCTTTGCCTTGTGTAGGTGATGAGGCAAGTGTAAGAAAGAGGGGTTACTTTAATACTGTACTAGTTTTAAGATAGTAAAGAATATGTAAATAATTATTTATGAGGTATGGGAAGTATTATTTAGACCAGAAAAATTGCTAATCCAGAAGGATCTTCATTCCCAAGCATTTAAGAGTTTTGACTATTAGGAATGATGGATATGAATATATTCAATAATTCCTTCTTTGTCCAAGAGTCATTTGAATGTATCTGTTTTGTGCATCCAGTTATCATTAAAGCATTAGAGCAGTGGTTTCAAAAATAATTTGAGTGTCTTTCCACTACTGTAACCCACTTCAACACCACTTGTGCACCAACTTTCATTTAAAATAATTTAAGATAGTAATGTACTCTAAAGCTGAGGAAAAAAAATGTGTATGATATTACTTTACATGGAGAAGTATTTAAGGCTTATTGTACGATATTCTTTAATATAAAAAAAGATTAATTATAGTTGGAAATGCTGCTAAATCTGAAAAAAATCATCATATACGTTTTTCATGTGATACGCTCACCATCAGTTGGGAACCACTGTATTAGAATGACTCGGTCCTTGATTTGTGGTATAAAAAAGTCCTTTTATCTTTTCAAAACATAAAATAAAACCTTAATATAATGGTCCCATATGTAATGGATTTCTGATGTAACAAAATAATTGGCCAGATAAATGTTTGATGCAACGAACTAAGGCCGCTGCATCGAGATTTTGTCTGTTATTAGTAGTCTCTTCATACAATGAACCATAGCAGTTGGATTGGGCATTTTGACACAATAGGTTTTTGCTTAACCCTTTCACTGTCAGAACTCCCCAAAATTAAAATTGCTGCCAGTGTCAGGATTAAAAAAAAAAAAAAAAAAAATCTGAAATAGTATCTTTTTCTGAAGACAAAGACTCAAACTATTTGATAAGAAATTTACAAATCTACTTAGAAAGTTTGCATCTGAGCACAATCTATGCATTAGCAGTTTGAAGGAAATTTCATTCCTCAATTTGAACAAATTCTTAGCCATTTTGCTAGTGCACACAAGTCAGTAATTTGGCCAATTTTACATAAAATTTAACATTCTGATTTAAAAAACAATCCAAAATATTGTATGCATTCCAGCAACTAAAGCAACCTATCCTCTGTTCATTAATCATGTTCCCAGGCTTCTATATCACTTGCCCTCCATTTTGAACCCATCATTACAAAAAAGAAAAAAAAAATAGAGTACAAACCACAATTTCTTGGATAAAATATAACCAGGAATGATTGGTTGTGGTTTAGGGTGTCTCAGTAACTGAAGCAGAACTGGTAAAAACCCATAAAACAGACCAGGGAAAGTAGGGAAGCCTTACCCTGCCTTAGGAAAATTATAAAAAATCATACATTTCAGCCACTTTGAGCCGTATTTCAAGCTAATTTTGGTTCTAAAACTGCCCCAAACCTTTTATTTCAGTACGTATTATGTCTTCCATTCTATCAAATAGTACTAAGAAACAGCATATAAAACCAAAAAACCTAGAAAACTTCAAATTAGCTATTTTAAACCAAACAAGAGGTTTGCTTTTCCCATCATGCACCACATGGGGCAGGATTTTTTTTTTTATTCGGTGCGCACAATTACACAGATGTATTCTTTTATGTCTAGGCCAAAATTTACAGCTCACAGCATGTTTGAGGGTGCTGTGCTTAAATTATTGATGTACATGAGCTACCCTGTATCAATAACATAGATCTACATAAGAGACCATGAAAGGTGTTTAATGGAACCCCCCCTACCTCCCTATTAGTCTGTTATACTGGAGGTTTCACTATTTTGTTGCTGCAAATAAAAAAAACTTCTTGCATTTGTTTTTATTACTTCAGTATTTTATTTTGTGAAGTTTACAAATAGTGGACCAATTATTTTGTGTACTGTGTGAATATTTATCACTCAACATTACCATGTTTGAACTTGGTTTTGGGTAAATATGTGACCACTGACTCGGCATATTCAGAGGTCAGTTGAACTGAGACTAGCCAACTTTTTGTTTTCCTGGAGTAGGAAATAGGAAACTACTGATTTTTTCATATACACTAATACCCTGATTGGAATAAGTTACCGTGTAGCATTAAAACATGGTAAACTAATGCACAGCTTAGGGATGGTAATGCACAATATAAATAACAAAGACTTTATTTCAGGCAATTTTCTTGTACACAGATGTGCATATTGATCAGAGTACAAGGCTAAATTATTGAAAAGGAAAAAATGAGTATTAAATATGGCTGTTTAATTTTATAAACAGTATAATTTAGACATGTAGTTTCATAATGGTTTAATAACTTTTACAAGTTGGTCTGATAACTCCTTATCAGATAATGAAAGTAGACTACCACCATACTTTTATTGGCTACCAGTTAACTGAACCATACTATTTATTACATAAGGGGTTGAGTGCTAAACCCATAGGGATCATGCAGCACATGGTGAGAATAGGAGGCAATCAGGCTTGATCCAAGGATGGGACAATCATGTTAAATTCCTTAGATCAAGCCTCACCAACATCAAGAAACATCCCTTGAGTGACAACTGAATTTTCCTGTCACTGTGGGGTATGGTGAAAATTATTGGTATAATTCTGGTACTAAAGTGGTATAAACAACCAGCAGTTAATTGAAATAGGGATAGCTCACACATTAATCATTCCAAAATATTTTCATCTTACATTTATAGCTTAGATTTAAGTTTTCTTATATTATTGTGGTACTTCATTATGCATCCATGAAGAATTTGTCACCTGTAAATTTTTTTTGGTGATATTCTGATAAAGAATATTTTTAGTACTGTAGTCTAAACTCAGTGATTTAATATAATAATTAGTAACTTCGCATATCATAACTTGCTGTATATTGGGACAATTTCCTTGAGAAAGATTTAGCATGGGCAGCTTTTTTGTATATCATTAGGATAAGTTATGTTCATGGGATCATTCACTATAATAAAAGGCACCAAAGCAGATTATATGGCATGCTGGTCATGATCAATAAATATTATTTTGTTTAATATCAGCAGTTGACATATAAAATGTATTACAAATATGAGAAGTGTTATAAATGTTATATTCACACAGTACAGCATCATATATCATTCATGATTTGTTATCTGTTCTATAGTTTATGCCAAGATAAAATTTGACAAGTAATAAGATAGTTTTCCAGGGCTTAATGTAAGCCTTGTCTTTTACAATAGGTTTTAGAATGTGGCGATGTATCCAGTATTTTATTGAATTTTCTCATCATTTCATTAATTTTCTTAAATATTTTCTTTTTTTTTAAATTGGCAGTCATAATTTTATGGTTTACTTAATATATTATATCCATAAATATCACGTACTTTGGGTGCCAAAATATATGTAAAGATCCTAAAAGACAAGTTTCTTGGTTTCATTATCCCCATAACACTAATAAATTGTATTAGCTAGTTTAACCCTTTCAGGGTTCAGAGGCCAAATCTCCGAGTGACAGCTAGGGTCCAAGAATTTCTGAAAAAAAAAAAAAAAAATTTCTTTTAGAATTAAAGATATTTTTCTATAGGTAATAAATTAAAACAAAACAAAAAAATCCTATCAGTAGTTTCCGAGATATAGAGGTTCGAAGTTGACCCTCAATGACCAGGTGATGGCAACATCCATGACTTCCATAAAGTTGCATTTTTTAATTATACATTTCAGCCACAGTCGTCTCTTTCCATTGGTGGATGACAACGTGCTTTGTCCTGGAACTGCTGAGTCAGCGGCTTGGGTCCCAGATTCACTCCCAGTCTAGGCTGGTGCTGCATGCTTGCATGCTGGTGGCACCACCACCAGACATAATTGGCCTATCCATCCCAATTGTAGCGCATCACCTCTTCAAGGGGGGCTCCTTGGCGTGGTGAAGAGGCTCTTGGTCTGAGGAATTAGCCCTGTCGGTCTTCTTCCTCAGACCGAACCTAATTACCCCCCATTCTCTCCTCCCCTATCCCATCCTCCCCTTTTTCCATTCCTCCTCCTCCTCCTCGCCTCTCCCTTTTGCCCTTCCTCTTTTTGGCCTTTGGGATTTCTCCCACAGGCGCACTAGTTCCTAGGTAGGGGAAAGGACACCGGGGTCCATCCCATTCCGTTGAGGTTCTTGGCGGTGGCGTAGTTTGCCGTGGAATCTGGATTGCCTGGGGATGTCCCGATCCCCCTCCGGTATCCCGGAGTGGCTTTGGGTGTCTTTCGGGCGACGGGTGTATCTCTGGAAGCCACCTTTCGGATTCCGGGGGTGGTGGCCAAAGGAGGTATGCTTTGTGGCGGATATCCGGCCGCCCTCTCTTTTGTCCACCGAGGTAGCTTGGCAGATGTGAGGTTGCTATCCCGGATTACTGGTTTACTGGCATGAAGGGTAGGGTATGGCACGGGTTCCATGCTGCATCTGTGCTACTAGCGGTGCGGAGGGAGATTTCCGGCCCTTTCATTCCTCCTGGGAACTATTCCTCCCCGCTCCCCCCTTTTTTTATTCTTTTTTTATTTTTATTTTCTTTTCTTCTTTCTTTTTTTTTCTTAAAAACAAACAGCAAAGGAGTAACCTAACCATGGCAGCCCTAGTCCATGAACCCACTACCCCCGGGCCCCTTCTTGATACCGCACCCCATTCTGACCCTGCCTTGTGTTTAGACCACTCTTCGGACACTCCTGATGCCCCTGTACCTCTTGCTGGTGCTGTTTCCTCACCCGCTTCAGGTACCGGGGCTTCGACCGACTCCTTCGATTTGTCTGAACTCCACTCTCCTTTGACTATGCTTCCGGCTTCTCCCTCTACGGTACGGCAATTTTCGAATCGCCCACCCATTTCACGCCGGACCAACTCCGGTCCTACTCCTAAACGCCAACGTCAATCTCCTGATGATGCTCCTTCGTTACCTTCCCATTCTACTCGGAAAAGACCGACACGTCAAGCACTCCCTCTCCACGCTCAGCTTCGGACCACACAATGGACTAAATTCTTTACTTTAAGACCGACTTCTTCTGCCTACCTTTCTGACCATAGTATTGGCAAAGCGCTCCTGCGTCATGTTGGTAGAGATATTTCATTTCATGCTCTCAAGAGCGGTATGTGCATCGTCACTGTCCAGAATGCTACCCAAGCTCATGATCTTTCTCTCCTTTTGAATATCGATACTACTCCTATCACTATTGAAAAACATCTTTCTCTCAATTCTTGTAGTGGTACTGTCATTCTGCCCCATACCATAGTCCAACAGAATTTCCAGTCATGTGGCAATGACATTTTTGAACAGCTGGAACTCCAGGATCTCCCAATCCTCAAAGTAGACACTTATGTCCTTCCTGCCCGGGGGCGGAGACGTTACCCTTGCAATGTGGCTCGTTTAACTTTTGACAGCCGAGACCTCCCGTCCTCTGTATATGTCGCGGGACATTGGTTACAAGTTCGAAAGGTGATACCTACACCGCAACAATGTAGAAATTGCTGGCGTTTTGGTCACCCAGCGAAATATTGCAGATCTATGGCCGAATGCCCAGTCTGTGGTGCCGACAACCATTCTAATACATCTTGCAGTCAACCTCCATCTTGCCTTAATTGTAATGAAGCTCGCCCTTCGTATTCCCGCCGTTGCCAGGTCTACTTAAATGAACGTGAAATCCGTTGCCTCAAAGAGGCAGAAGGTCTCCCTTATGCTATGGCAGTTACTCATCTCCGCCTCCAAGGGAGACTACCCCATGTTTCTTATTCTCGTGTTTCTAAACATCCCCCCACTTCTGGGGTCCCATCTTCTGCAGCCTCCTCTGTTATTACCCCTCCCATAGCCACTACGGCATCTAATCCTTTTGCTGTCCTTGGCTCTGACATCCCGACTACAACTCAGTCTGTTCTCACATCTTCGCGTCCTTCCTCACAAGCCCCAGTATCGACAAGACCTCGTACGACACCTAATACCAATCGCCCCTCTACTCAGAAGTCCAAAAAATCCACATTGCTCAAATCTTCTTTGCCCCTTCCTTCCCTTCTTCCACCTCCACACTTTACCTTTCCAGTCTCTGTACCTAGTTCTTCCCCTCTCTCTGGCTCTATTACAAGTGTGGAGATTCACCCTCCTCCTAGTATTATACCTTCCACCCCCGTCCCCTCCCAAGTTTCTCCCTCTTCTGCCACCTCCCAGGTTTCTGCCTCTTCTGTCCCCCCCCACACTTCATCTCCAGTCCCTTACACTCTTCCCTCCCCCTCTACTTTGGTACAGTCCATTACTGTCCCAATCTTTACTCACCCTCCTCCTTCTATCTCCAATATGGTCTCCCATACATCTTTGAATTCAGAAACACTTGAAGCCATTTCAGAATATATTGCAGAGACTAAACCTTCAATGGACACTGATTCACTTCCTGTTCCTTCTCTTCCCTCTCCTCCATCTTCACAACCCCATTCTTCACAACGCTCCGTTCCTTCGCTACTTGAACGTCTTCCAATGCCACCACACGTTGACTTTTCTAACCCCTCTAGTCCGTAGGTGCCTTTACCTACGGATTCCTGGTATTTTCTTCATCGCCAATCATGGCCTATTTACAGTGGAATATCCGCGGCCTCGGGTAATCGGGGTGAGCTTCAGATGTTGCTTTCCAGGTTTTCCCCTGTTGGTGCTTGCTTACAAGAACCAAAATTACACTCGGCTGTTTTCCAACCTATCTCAGGCTATAATTTATTGTATTCTTCGGATCCTTTCTCAGATGGGACCTTTAATGAAAGTGCCCTTCTTCTATGCAATGATATTCCGTACTGTCAACTATTTGTCCATACCTCGCTGCATTACACTGCAGCCCGTATCCACTTGAATAAGTGGTTTACAATATGTTCTTTATATCTCTCTCCTTCTCGGGCATTTTCTATCCCAGACTTTGCCTTTCTTGTTTCATCCTTACCGCCACCACTTCTGTTACTTGGTGATTTTAATGCCCACCATTTCCTCTGGGGGGGGGGGGTCTCATTGTGACTCACGTGGCATCCAGTTGGAGGCTTTTCTCGCCTCTCACCCCCCTCCATGTTTTAAATACGGGTACTCCCACCCATTTTGATCCTCGTACTCATACTCTCTCTTGCATCGATCTATCAGTCTGCTCTTCCTACACTGCACTAGACTTCACCTGGTCTGTTCTACCAGACTTACAGGACAGCGATCATTTTCCGATCATTCTTACTTCTCCTTCCTATTCACCACCTTTCCGTAGCCCTCGCTGGCAATTTGATCGGGCAAATTGGGATCTTTACTCACACCTTACTGCTTTTAGTGAGGTTCCTTCTTCATCCTCCATTGATGAGCTCCTACACATCTTCTCGATGTCAGTTTATACCGCAGCTTATCATTCTATACCCCAGACCCCTCAAGGAAGGTTCCTTGATGTTGGTGAGGGGCTCTTGATTTAGGGAATTGGATCTGTGCTCCAGTTCCCCAAATTAAGCCTGAATGCCTTCCACATCCCCCCCCCCCAGGCGCTGTATAATCCTCCGGGTTTAGCGCTTCCCCCTTGATTGTAATAATAATAATAATAATATACCCCAGACCTCAGGCAGGCATTCTCAGAAGTGCATGCCTTGGTCTCCTGCTTGTGCTCGTGCAGCACGTTTGAAACGTGCTGCATGGGGCAGGTACCGGTACAATAGAACCGCAGAGAGACTTCTTGATTTTAAGCAGAAGCGTGCGATCGCTCGCCGTGTCATCTGTGAAGCTAAACGCACTTGTTGGCGAGACTATGTTTCCACCATCACCTCTGCTTCTTCTATGAGTGCAGTCTGGAAAAAAGTGAGGAAATTGAGTGGTAAATACTCTCCTGACCCGGCTCCTGTTCTACAGGTCGCTGGTGTTGATGTAGCAAACCCTCTCGACGTTGCCATTGAACTTGGCACACATCTGGTCCGTATTTCCCGAGGGCTCCATCTATGCCCCTCGTTTCTTTCCTCAAAGTCTGCCAGAGAGTTAGTACCCTTGGACTTTTCTTCTCTCAGAGAAGAACAGTATAATGTGCCTTTTACACTTCAAGAACTGGAGGCAACGCTCTCAGCTTGCCGATCATCGGCAGCTGGGCCTGACGACATTCATATTCATAAGTTACAACATTTACATCGGTCAGCCCTTGTAGTCCTCTTACACCTCTTCAATCTTATTTGGGCACAAGGAGTTCTTCCCCAGCTGTGGAAATCTGCCATTGTTCTCCCTTTCCGCAAACCGGGTACTACAGGACATGATGCCTCCCACTATCGCCCCATTGCTCTTACTAGTGCAGTTTGCAAAGTGATGGAACGTCTCGTAAATCGACGTTTAATGTGGTATTTAGAGACACACAACAGTCTCTCCGCTAGTCAATATGGCTTTCGTAAGGGTCGTTCTACCATAGACCCCTTACTACGCTTGGATACGTATGTTCGTAATGCCTTTGCGAATAATCACTCAGTTATTGCCATATTTTTTGACCTTGAGAAGGCATATGACACAACTTGGAGGTATAATATTTTGGCCCAGGCCCATTCCTTAGGCCTCCGAGGCAATCTACCATCCTTCCTTAAGAACTTTTTAACTGACAGACATTTCCGTGTTCTAGTCAATAATGTTCTTTCCCGGACTTCGTCCAAGCTGAAGGTGTCCCTCAGGGATGTGTTCTAAGCACAACACTTTTTCTCCTTGCTATAAATGATTTGGCCTCTGTTCTTCCACCCAATATTTGGTCATCACTCTATGTTGATGACTTCGCTATTGCTTGTGCAGGCGCTGACTGTCACCTTATTGCAGTTTCTCTCCAGCATGCGGTCGACTGTGTTTCCACTTGGGCCACCACGCATGGGTTTAAATTTTCAAGTACCAAAACTCGCCAAATTACTTTCACTAGACGCTCTGTTATCTCCGATCATCCTTTGTATCTCTATGGCTCCCGTATCCCCGAACGTGATACAGTCAGGTTTCTAGGCCTTCTCTTTGACCGTCGGTTATCCTGGAAACCTCACATTACCTCTCTGAAGGCAACTTGTCACAGCCGGCTAAACCTTCTTAAAACCCTTGCTCATCTTTCCTGGGGAGCTGATCGTCGAACTCTGCTTCGCCTACATTCAGCCCTCATTTTATCGAAACTCAATTATGGTGACCAGATTTATTCCGCGGCCTCTCCTGCTACTCTCTCTAGCCTTAACTCTATCCATCACCACGGATTATGTTTGTGCCTTGGTGCTTTTTGCTCTTCCCCTGTTGAGAGCCTCTATACAGAAGCGAATGTTCCATCCTTGTCTGATCGCCGTGATGCCCATTGCCTTCGCTACTATGTACACTCTCACGATCTACACAATCCTTCCATTTATAGAATGGTCACCGATATTAGTAGACGTTCTTTATTCGTTCGCCGCCCCTGTTTGCTCCGTCCCTTTTTTCTTCGCCTACATTCACTCTTGTCTTCCCTTCAGTTACCACCTTTATATGTTCATGTAGCATCTCACTTTTCCCTACCCCCCTGGGAAGTTCCAGCTGTTCGGGTCTGTTCTTTCTCACTCCCTTGCTCGAAAGCTCAACTGCCTATGGTGGCTTCCCGCTCTCTTTTTCTTGATCACTTCCACTCCCATTCTCATGCCACTGCTGTGTACACAGATGGCTCTAAGTCTTCAGACGGCGTCGGATTCGCAGCAGTGTTTCCGGACAGCGTCGTGCGGGGGCATTTACTATCTTCAGCTAGCATTTTTACTGCTGAACTGTATGCCATTCTTGCAGCACTTATTCGTATCGCATCTATGCCTGTGTCATCATTTGTAGTAGTCTCAGACTCTCTTAGTGCTCTACAGGCTATACGAAAATTTGATACATCTCACCCCCTAGTTCTCCGTATCCAACTTTGGCTACGCCGTATCTCTACCAAACAAAGATATTGTTTTTTGTTGGGTCCCTGGTCATGTCGATGTACAGGGCAATGAACAGGCAGACACTGCTGCGCGGTCAGCAGTACATGACCTACCGATTTCCTATCGAGGTGTTCCATTTCTGGACTATTTTGCTGCAATAGCTACCCACCTTCGCACCCGTTGGCAACAACGTTGGTCAACTCTGCTCGGTAACAAACTTCATTCTATTAAACCGAGCATAGGTTACTGGCCGTCTTCTTGTCATCAGTGCCGAGGTTGGGAGACCACTCGTCTTACTCATGGGTATCTCATGGAGAGGCACCCTGTTCCTCTCTGTGAGCAGTGTCAAGTTCCAGTATCGATTAGCCACATTCTGTTAGACTGCCCTCTCTATCAACGAGCACGCAGAATTTACCTCCAACGTCGTCTTCGTTCTACTACTCTCTCTTTACCTTCCCTTCTTGCTGATGGACTCTCCTTTAATCCTGACTCTCTCATTGACTTCTTTACAACGATTGATTTACTCCACACACTGATGATACTTTTCGCACTCCCCTCAGCCCTTTCTAGTTCAGTCTCTTGCTGCCCTTTACCCTTTTACCATTCACTACCCCGCTGTTATCCGTAACCTATTACTCGTCCATCTCCCTTTTGCCACCTGATGCCCTCGCTTCCTTCCTGCCCTGCAGCGCTGTATAGTCCTTGTGGCTTAGCGCTTCTTTTTGATTACAATAATAATGTAGCGCATCATCACTTTCACTGTCTATTCCAGGTGTAGGGCCACGGGATGTACTCAATCCCCTTGGAATTGCATATGGTATAGGGTACCATATGGTACAGATACAGGGGACCCCAGTGGAAATAAGTCATTCTGACTTTTTTGGGTTATCCTAGGATCTCCACACACATGCTGCTATGTATGATAATCTATGTAACTGTATTTGTGTATACCTGAATAAACTTATGATGCCACGTGTGCTCAAGTTTATTCAGGTATACACACAGTTACATAGATTATCATACATAGCAGCATGTGTGTGGAGAACCTAGGATAATCCAAAAAAGTCAATGTGACTTATTTCCATTAGGGTCCTGGTACCATTGCACCATATGGTGCAATTGTACAATGTACCATATGGTTCAAAACTATAGAATTCCTCTAAAGATCCACTTCCATCAGTGTTAGAACTCTGTAACTTGAGAAGAGGAGAGTCAGAATTCACTGAGGAGTGAGAGCTTCCTTGCCACCAGGCATGACAAAGTGTACTGAGATGGCGTTCCCACAATGCAATGCGGGTGCCCCGATTTTGTTTATTGCGCACACTGACCACGCAGACCCAATCTCTTAGATGTAGGCCTACCAGCCTTCTCGCTCTAAATTTTAAGCCACTAGAATTTTGGCGTAGATCTACCGCTTGGACCCTGGCTTCAAAGCCATAGATCTACAGGATGGACTCTGAAAGGGTTACTCTATGACGTTTTTAAAATACCCAATATAATCTAGAATGCTTTAGAGGATGTTCACTGCAATTTACCAGTAAGTATTTATCATTGAAATTAAATTTTAATTGAAATTAAGTTGCACAGGAGGCTCAAAATCCTGAGGCCATATTCTCAGCATATGGATGACTACAACATACTTTGCTTAAATTTAACATTGGATTGGCAAGACTAGAGAAACCATAAATTAAATAAGTATAATGCACTATCAAAGATGAATAGATATATTCATTTTAGCTAAAAGCCTGCCACAAGAAAAAGACGTTTAGATTTCACCGAGGGGCTCTCGATCCATGGAACTGGACCTATCCTTTCCTTGGATCTAACCCAACTGTTGCTCATTCCCCATGCACTTTATTACCTTAATACTTTCCCCTGAATATAAGAGTAATAGTGTATAAGCTGGCCCATGTGGCAGAGGCTTATATCAGCATTTCCATGCATCTAGCAGCTGACACAGTGGACTTACAGATGACCAGGGCCCTTTTAGATAAGGTTACTCACTGCTAATCATATCAGGCACACATCTTGCCCATGGGTATCTCGTGGAGATACTCCTGAGAACTGTCGGGTTCCATTTTCAGTTTGCCATATTATACTGGACTGTGTTTATCAGTTATTATTATTATTAAAGATTAGCCGGCATTCTCCCGGCCCAGGCCTTTTCCAAGTGGTGGCCCGGCTTTGGCTCCCTCTTTAGGGAGTGTCTGAGACCTAAGTCTCCCATGGGAGGAGGCACAAGGACCTCCTCATCTTTGGGACCAACTGTCCCCAGGCCTAGCCACAAGCTAAGCCTCTCTGATCTGCCATCCCCGCCCCAAAGGGGCAACTGGGAATGACAGTCTTATGAGCTAAAGGCTCGGGCTCAGGCACCTACCCTGCCCTAGAAGGGCTGGGCATGATGTCGATCGTGTTTATCAGTGAGTAAGCAGAATTTACCTCCATCATCACCGCTCTAACACTTACTTTATCTTCCCTCCTAGCTGATGGCCCCACCTTTGATGCAGACTTACTCACTCTCTCCTCTGACTTTTTGACAGCGACAGATTTATTACACAAATTTTGATGGTACTTTTGCACTCCTCACAGCTCTAGCTCTACCTCTGTTATCATCTCCACCTACCATAGTCTAATCAAGAAAGCACACCTTACCCTGAAGTGCTGTATGACCCTTATGGGTTTAGCACTTGCTCAGAGTGATCAGCTATTGTACAAGGTAAAAATTACTATAACTTACTGTTTATACTGAAGCATACACAGGTAAAGGATCTAATTCTATGACCAATTTTGTTACAAATAGTAGGGAATCAACTTATTCGTGGGTAATATTTCAGAAAGATCGAAGTTTAAAAACTAATTCCTATATGCACTTGAGAACCTACAGAGTAGCACTGCAGTAGGACTACCTATTACATCCACACACCAACTCACAGTCCACCTCATTCCTCACCATTACTGACTTAGCACGAGAGGTGCAACACGAGAAGCTGCCTTACGCTGCCTACAGCATTTTTACTGTCTGCCTTAATATTAACATCCAACTTTTTAATATATATTTTCTCTTTATTCAGCATTTATCTAATTACCTAGTATGTATTCCTTGCCTTAGGTGAGATGAACTGGTTAAGAAATTACATAAAGCAGAGGAATATTTAATATTAGACAAATAAAGGCATGACTGCTGGAGAACAGCTTGCCAGAAATATGACATAAGCACAAGATAATTGCATTTTAAATATTAAACGAATATGCTTCAGAGAATGAACAAACTTAAAACAAAGATGTTCAATCTGAAGTGGGGAGAAGAATTCATGGGAGGAGAAGGGGGACTGTATGACCAATAGGGGGATCATACAGTGAATGTGGGATTGACAAGCAATTGGGTTAGTTCTGAGAAAATGACTGGTGAGTTTAGGGCTTAGTTTTGATTTTAATAATCTGAGACAAGGAAGGCTACGTCCAATTCCTTAAATCATAACTCACTCATTGGGGGATGTTACGAACTTTCAATTACCTGTAACTTCCGTTTCATATCAGTGGTGTATGATCCTTGTGGGTTTGGTGCTTAAGTTTTAATTGTAATAATGTTTCATAATATAATTATTGACACAGAAATTTGTCACTGCTGCAACAGAGGCATGGGTTTTAAGTATTATAATGATTGGGAAGCACCTAACCTGGAAGGATCATAGTGCCTTAAGAAATGGAGGTATTCAGATTGGATTTCTTGAAACAACAGCTCTTCACCAGCATCAAATCACCCCACTTGAAGGACATGGTCTATGAATATTGAAGCCAGGAGACCAAGACAGTAGAGATGTGTTTGAGATGGATGTATGCTGTGAATATTATGGAAAGAATTTCTTTTTATTAACGCATCAACCGTTTCCCACCAAGGCAGGGTGACCCGAAAAAGAAGAAACATTTTCATTATTCACTCTATCACTGTCTTGCTAGAGGTGTGCTTATAATACAATTAAAAAAGTGCAACATATCAACACCTTCCCTTCAGAGAGCAGGCACTGTACTTCCCATTTCCAGGATTCATGTCCGGCTTGCCGGTTCCTCAAATCCCTATATAAGTTACTTTGCTCACACTCCAAAAGCACATCAACACATGGAAATCATTCGTTTCCACTCGCTCTTATCTAACACACTCACTCATGCTTGCTGAAAATCCAAGCTCCTCTCACACGAAACCTCCTTTACCCCCCTCCCTTCAGCCTTTCCAAGGACAACCCCAACCCTGCCTTCCACTACAGATTTATATCCCCTCCAAGTCATTCTATTTTGTTCCATCTTCTCTAAACGTCCAAACCACCTCAACAACCCTTCCTCTGCTCTCTGGATAATACTTTTAGAACCCCCACACCACCTCCTAATCTCCAAGCTATGAATTCTCTGCATTATATTCACACCGCACATTGTCCTCAGACACAACATATCCATTGCCTCCAGCCTTCTCCTTGTTTCAACATTCACCACCCATGCTTCACACCCACAAAAAGAGTGCTGGTACCACTATACTTTCGTACATTACCCTCTTTGCTTCCCTGGATAACATTCTTTGTCTCCACAGACTCCTCCGTGCTCCACTCATCTTTTTACCCTCATTTTTAACTGTCAAATCCATTCGTTCCCTTTGATGGGTATGGGGTGAATAATAAACATATTAAACTAACTAAACTCCCTTGGTTTTCTTAACCTATTAATCTCACTTCAAAAGTTTGGAGTGAAAAAATTAATAGACTGTGGTGATGTGAAAAGCATACCTCAAAGAGCAATAACATGGTTGTCGAGATGAATTGAAGTAGAAAAACAGAGAAAGATAGGTTGCTTAAGCTGGTGGATGGAAGATCTACATAACATTCCATAAGTGGTTGATGATGAGTGTGAAGGTTTTTATAGGGACTTGAACATCCAGCAGGCGTACATGCATATGAGAACGAGGCGAGTGATTGGTGGATAAGCAATGGTATGTGGGTAATGATAGATGCAAACTAAAAGATAAAGCTCACTGCGTTGGCGAAACTTTGTTAATAAAGGTTCCATACTGTATCATCCAGAGTGGGTTTTGGGCATCTGATAGGAAACTAAATTACCCTTGCCTTACTGGGACATTTTAGGTCACTGCTTTTATGGGAATTTTGGGCTACCCTACCTTGGTGGGTCGGCCAGCCTTGATGGGAAACGACGGACCAGTTAAAAAAAAAATACATTTACCATAATTTGTTTTATTAATAATTTGAGGCACTGGTGTATAGTCATGATATATTTAGTTTACTTTATTTATAGATACTAAATGCCATAATATATTTAATATTTATAACTCTTCGACTGGTTTATCAGGTTTAAAGCCCATCAACTGCACGAGGGTCATTTAAGGCTAATTTCATATGTATACCACCAGTCAAGAATACTTTAATCCTTAAAATATCTCGGGTTATATACACCTCAGTATATACAGAACCCCAATGGAAATGTCACTTTGTCTGACTTTTTGAGTTAACTTAGGTTCTCTTACCAAGTGTCTAGAGGTAAATACACAGATCTAAATGGATTGTGAAAACGTGCAATTGCATTAAGTTTTATAACCTGCATGAACTGTATCACTATAGGCAACAAGAGCATTTCACCCCTCCATGGAAGATGTGTTCATTTAATATCACATACCTACAAGTCCCTCCCAAGAAGCTCATTGCTAGTAATCCCTTCCTTAAATCTCTTGTTAGAGCAACTGCTCAAGAAGAAATTTCTCACCTAGCTGGTAGTAACAAGTTATCACAAGTTATATACACTGATGGATCTAAACAGGAGTCTTCTGGCAGGGCTGCATCTGCTCTTGTTGCCACCTCCCTAGTTAAGAACGATAATAAATTTGTTGAGTAATAATGTTTAACAACTGGGCGTCTACACTGCAAACTGAATTGTTTGCAATCCTAATGGCGCTAAAGCTAACCTATGACACTGAGCTTGACTCTTATCATCATTACTGATTCTATGTCATCATTGAAGACTCTTGACTCATATAATGACTCCAACAACATGCTCATTGGAGAAGCCAGGTATAGATACTCAAAAATTAGGGACAAAGGAATTAATGTACAATTGCTATGGATCCCATCACACATTGGATTACTCCTTCATGATAAAGTTGATATGTTAGCCAAGAAGAGTATCCAGAAGGAGAATGTTGAATATAACTTTGGTATAACTGTGTCTAGCATTAGGAATAATATTAGGAGAGAAGTAAATAATGAAAATGATTGTTATAGGAATGCAGTTAGAAGCCTGACTAGCTCTATAACCCACTATGATAACATGAACGTAGATAAGTATGTTTATGGAGCAACTTGCAATGTGAACAGATTGACTGATGTTGTAGTGGCCAGGCTTGGGCTTGGTTACAAGTACTTCTGGCAGTTTGGGAGACACACAGATGATGATCAAACTAAATGTAAATTATGTGATCAGGTATATGGTCACTCTCTTGAACACTATGTGCTTAATTGTCCACTTATTGAGGAATACAGACACAGACAGTATAATAACCTATGTGACATGTCAAGATATCTTATTAACGAAAATAAGATACCAGATATACTAAGCAAATTTCCTAAATTTGCTTGTAACAGATAAGTGAACTATAGATATGTAGATATAAATCCATATGTATTCCTGTTAACCCTTTGGGGCCTAGTTCCTAGGCCTTTTGTGTATCCATATGCTCTTGCCCTACCGTCCACAGGATGGATATGGGGTGCACAATAAACTAGCCACTTCGGTGGCAAAATCTAAATCTACACATATGCTGCTATGTATAACAAGGTGCGTGTATATGTACAAGGTATACAGGCCTAGCTGACATATTACTATATAGAATGCCCCTTGTTATGCAGAGCATTTCGGGCAAATTAGGTCAATTTTGTCCCAGGATGCGACCCACACTAGTCGACTAACAGCCAGGTACCCATTTCACTGATGGGGAGCATTGATAACCGGTGTAAAGAACAACACCCCATATTTCTGCCCTCATTGGGAATCAAACCCAGACACTTGCCGTGTTAAGAGAGAGCTTTAGCCACCAGGCCACGGGACACCGTGGCACCATATGATAATCTATGTAACTGTATTTGTGTATACCTGAATAAACTTACTTATATAAGATTTCGTTCGGAATTTTAACCCCGGAGGGTTAGCCACCCAGGATAACCCAAGAGTCAGTGCGTCATCGAGGACTGTCTTATTTCCATTGTGGTCCTCAATCTTGTCCCCCAGGATGCGACCCACACCAGTCGACTAACACCCAGGTACCTACTTGCTGCTAGGCAAACAGGACAACAGGTGTAAGGAAACGCATCGAAATGTTTCTACCCCACCGGGAATCGAACCTGGGTCCTCCGTGTGTGAAGCGAGATCTTTGCCAGCCAGGCCACGAGGTCACCCAAGATGTATATATACCACTGTGTATATACCTGTGTAAAACCATAGTGGTATTATATACCTGGAGAGGGTTTCGGGGGTCAACGCCCCCGCAGCCCGGTCTGTGACCAGGCCTCATGGTGGATCAGGGCCTGATCAACAAGGCTGTTACTGTTGGCCGCACGCAACCCGACATACGAACCACAGTCCGGTTGGTCAGGTACTGACTTTAGGTGCCTGTTCAGTGCCTTCTTGAAGAGAGCCAGGGGTAAGATAAGATTTCGTTCGGATTTTTAACCCTGGAGGGTTAGCCACCCAGGATAACCCAAGAAAGTCAGTGCGTCATCGAGGACTGTCTAACTTATTTCCATTGGGGTCCTTAATCTTGTCCCCCAGGATGCGACCCACACCAGTCGACTAACACCCAGGTACCTATTTGCGACTAGGTGAACAGGACAACAGGTGTAAGGAAACGTGTCGGAATGTGTCCACCCGCCGGGAATCGAACCCGGGCCCTCCGTGTGTGAAGCGAGAGCTTTAGCCACCAGACTACCCTTAATCCCCTTTATGTATGCTGGGAGGCAGTTGAACAGTCTAGTGCCTCTCACACTTACTGTGTTGTCTCTTATCGTGCTAGTGGTGCCCTTGCTTTTCATTGGGGGGATGTATCGTCTGCCGAGTTTTTTGCTTTCATAGGGAGTGATTTTCGTGTGCAAGTTTGGTACTAATCCTTCTAGGATTTTCCAAGTGTATATAATCATGTATATCTCCCGCCTTCGTTCTAGGGAGTACAGGTCGAGGAACTTCAAGCGTTCCCAGTAATTGAGGTGTTTTATCGCAGTTATGTGTGACGTGAGGTTCTCTGTACATTTTCTAGGGCAGCAATTTCACCTGCCTTGAAAGGTGCTGTTAGTGTGCAGCAATATGCCAGCCTAAATAGAACAAGAAACCTGAAGAGTGTTATTATGTGCTTGGCATCCCTAGTTTTGAAGGTTCACATTATCCATCTTGCCATTTTTCTAGCAGATGTGACTGATGCTATGTTGTGGTCTTTGAAGGTGAGATCCTCTGACATTATCACTCCCAGGTCTTTTATAATATTTTTTTCGTTCTATTGTGTGGTTAGAATTTGTTTTATACTCCGATATAGTTTTCATTTCCTCAAGTTTTCCATATCGGAATAATTGAAATTTCTCATCAATGAACTTCATATTGCTTTCTGTGTATATACATTTGCATAACAATTACTGTTATAATTAGTTAAGCTATTATTGCTAACTAATCTGTATATAAAATGCTAAATATAATCTTTTTGGTAGTAATATTGGTTTACAACGTTCAAATTAATGGGTTTGTTTTGTCCCTACCATACAATGGAAATTCATGACCTCATAAATATCGCTGTATCTTGTTACACAAATACATTAGAATGTTTACATGCAAATCTGTACTTCTAACAAGCAATATTCCATAAAAAAATATCTGGGAGAGCATATTAACAGAAAACGTCATAGCAGAAGGTTATTTGTGTGAATTTTCTTTTAAACACATCAGTTTTACACTTTAGTATTGCGAGGAAATACACCAAGGCCATTCTATTCCGACTCATTGGTTGTGTTTTCTTGTCCCAAATAGTCTGGTTAGTGTATTTCAGTCTCAATTGAATTTACTTGGGTACGCAACTTGTTAACACGATACTTTAAAATCTTGTGTAAGGTGTGGAACCCACAGCAGCTCTTTAAAAGTTAAATTACACCTATCACTATGTATTTTTCGTGGGGAAACGCTAAACTCGCAATGGTAATAGAGGATCTGCATAATGGGAAGCAATCAGGTCTGATCCAAGATGGTGGCAGTTCCATTTCTTTGGATCAAGAGCAAAGACCCGCGAACCAGCAGATGCAGAGACTCAAGAGATGCTGTGGGATGTTTTCGTTACGTTTATTAAGGAAAGTTGCCTGACGCGAGTGTTAGTCTTGTGATTAAGTAAACAGGTTTATTTAGGTACAGGTACGCAAATTATCATGTGTAAAATACCTAGGATAACCCAAAAAAGTGAAAGTGACTATTTCCATTGGAGTTCAGTGGTGTCGAGGCACTATGGTGGGGTCACGGTAAGAAGCAACCGCTGATGTGACTTTCGTAAACCTTGGTGTCTGCTATTATAGATGCTAGGGTGATGCCTCTTAACCTTCAAGTCGAGATAAAACAAAATGACCGCTGAGTTACTGGTTGGGCTCAGTGACGCGAGTGGAGGCTGAGACACGCACCATACGTCATTACTAGAAGGTGCGGTTATCAATACCATGGGAAGATGCTAGTGACATGTCATTATGAAGACTCCCAGGGGCGTCACCTGGCCCACACGTGGGCATAATAATGAGACGCTAAAGCATACTCAGGAAAATATTCCTTCAGTTCTTAACTCATCCAAGAATTACGAATGCTTCAAAATATTTATGTAAAAAAAATATTGATATAACCATTTACCGAGAGTCATTAACGTGATTTTTGCGAGTGGCTGGCGAGCCAACGTTCTAGATGACATGGGAACTGTCAAGGTAACCTCAATGTCTTTTCTCCACCTAACAAAAAGGTCTTCTGCAGATGGTGACCCGGCAAATCGAATTTAAATGCCTCCCATACCACAGACGCTATACGATCCCTACGAATTTAGCGCTTTCCTCGTTATTAAATAATTGTGAACGGCATCAACCTTCAACGGCTGATGCCTCATATGGAATGGATGGAACGTTTCATGGTATTAGGCTGTGAAGGTACAAATTTTGTGGGATTCTGTGCAGTAACTGGATGTTTGGTTGTGTAAGTTGTGTGTCAATTGTATTAATCAAATTGGTTGATGTGAAATAATTTGAGAATGTCTCTTCTGCTGAGAAATAAGTCACTCAATGTTCTGTAATTTGCCTATAACACCCGTGTGCCCTCAAGATCATTGTTAAAAAATCTGTGTAATGTACACTAAGCTTCCATAAAATTTACTTACTGTACTCTGTTAAAAGCTAGTCAGTTTTGCTTGAAGAAAAGCTTGGATTGATTTTGGCCTGTGTAGGTTCCAGCTTGCTTTTCAGGAAGGATTTGGAAAAAATAAATAATACTTTTCTGTCAATAATTTCTGAGTATTGCATCTGATTATCTTCAAACTTTCCCTCCTGATAACTTGTTAATACAACTTCTGAGAGGCTTCATCCCTCCTGATAACTTGTTAATACAACTTCTGAGAGGCTTCATCTCTCCTGATAACTTGTTAATACAACTTCTGAGAGGCTTCATCCCTCCTGATAACTTGTTAATACAACTTCTGAGAGGCTTCATCCCTCCTGATAACTTGTTAATACAACTTCTGAGAGGCTTCATCCCTCCTGATAACTTGTTAATACAACTTCTGAGAGGCTTCATCTCTCCTGATAACTTGTTAATACAACTTCTGAGAGGCTTCATCCCTCCTGATAACTTGTTAATACAACTTCTGAGAGGCTTCATCTCTCCTGATAACTTGTTAATACAACTTCTGAGAGGCTTCATCCCTCCTGATAACTTGTTAATACAACTTCTGAGAGGCTTCATCCCTCCTGATAACTTGTTAATACAACTTCTGAGAGGCTTCATCTCTCCTGATAACTTGTTAATACAACTTCTGAGAGGCTTCATCCCTCCTGATAACTTGTTAATACAACTTCTGAGAGGCTTCATCCCTCCTGATAACTTGTTAATACAACTTCTGAGAGGCTTCATCCCTCCTGATAACTTGTTAATACAACTTCTGAGAGGCTTCATCCCTCCTGATAACTTGTTAATACAACTTCTGAGAGGCTTCATCTCTCCTGATAACTTGTTAATACAACTTCTGAGAGGCTTCATCCCTCCTGATAACTTGTTAATACAACTTCTGAGAGGCTTCATCCCTCCTGATAACTTGTTAATACAACTTCTGAGAGGCTTCATCCCTCCTGATAACTTGTTAATACAACTTCTGAGAGGCTTCATCCCTCCTGATAACTTGTTAATACAACTTCTGAGAGGCTTCATCCCTCCTGATAACTTGTTAATACAACTTCTGAGAGGCTTCATCCCTCCTGATAACTTGTTAATACAACTTCTGAGAGGCTTCATCCCTCCTGATAACTTGTTAATACAACTTCTGAGAGGCTTCATCCCTCCTGATAACTTGTTAATACAACTTCTGAGAGGCTTCATCCCTCCTGATAACTTGTTAATACAACTTCTGAGAGGCTTCATCCCTCCTGATAACTTGTTAATACAACTTCTGAGAGGCTTCATCCCTCCTGATAACTTGTTAATACAACTTCTGAGAGGCTTCATCCCTCCTGATAACTTGTTAATACAACTTCTGAGAGGCTTCATCCCTCCTGATAACTTGTTAATACAACTTCTGAGAGGCTTCATCCCTCCTGATAACTTGTTAATACAACTTCTGAGAGGCTTCATCCCTCCTGATAACTTGTTAATACAACTTCTGAGAGGCTTCATCCCTCCTGATAACTTGTTAATACAACTTCTGAGAGGCTTCATCCCTCCTGATAACTTGTTAATACAACTTCTGAGAGGCTTCATCCCTCCTGATAACTTGTTAATACAACTTCTGAGAGGCTTCATCCCTCCTGATAACTTGTTAATACAACTTCTGAGAGGCTTCATCCCTCCTGATAACTTGTTAATACAACTTCTGAGAGGCTTCATCCCTCCTGATAACTTGTTAATACAACTTCTGAGAGGCTTCATCCCTCCTGATAACTTGTTAATACAACTTCTGAGAGGCTTCATCCCTCCTGATAACTTGTTAATACAACTTCTGAGAGGCTTCATCCCTCCTGATAACTTGTTAATACAACTTCTGAGAGGCTTCATCCCTCCTGATAACTTGTTAATACAACTTCTGAGAGGCTTCATCCCTCCTGATAACTTGTTAATACAACTTCTGAGAGGCTTCATCCCTCCTGATAACTTGTTAATACAACTTCTGAGAGGCTTCATCCCTCCTGATAACTTGTTAATACAACTTCTGAGAGGCTTCATCCCTCCTGATAACTTGTTAATACAACTTCTGAGAGGCTTCATCCCTCCTGATAACTTGTTAATACAACTTCTGAGAGGCTTCATCTCTCCTGATAACTTGTTAATACAACTTCTGAGAGGCTTCATCCCTCCTGATAACTTGTTAATACAACTTCTGAGAGATAACTTGCTTCATCCCTCCTGATAACTTGTTAATACAACTTCTGAGAGGCTTCATCCCTCCTGATAACTTGTTAATACAACTTCTGAGAGGCTTCATCTCTCCTGATAACTTGTTAATACAACTTCTGAGAGGCTTCATCCCTCCTGATAACTTGTTAATACAACTTCTGAGAGGCTTCATCCCTCCTGATAACTTGTTAATACAACTTCTGAGAGGCTTCATCCCTCCTGATAACTTGTTAATACAACTTCTGAGAGGCTTCATCCCTCCTGATAACTTGTTAATACAACTTCTGAGAGGCTTCATCCCTCCTGATAACTTGTTAATACAACTTCTGAGAGGCTTCATCCCTCCTGATAACTTGTTAATACAACTTCTGAGAGGCTTCATCCCTCCTGATAACTTGTTAATACAACTTCTGAGAGGCTTCATCCCTCCTGATAACTTGTTAATACAACTTCTGAGAGGCTTCATCCCTCCTGATAACTTGTTAATACAACTTCTGAGAGGCTTCATCCCTCCTGATAACTTGTTAATACAACTTCTGAGAGGCTTCATCCCTCCTGATAACTTGTTAATACAACTTCTGAGAGGCTTCATCCCTCCTGATAACTTGTTAATACAACTTCTGAGAGGCTTCATCCCTCCTGATAACTTGTTAATACAACTTCTGAGAGGCTTCATCCCTCCTGATAACTTGTTAATACAACTTCTGAGAGGCTTCATCCCTCCTGATAACTTGTTAATACAACTTCTGAGAGGCTTCATCCCTCCTGATAACTTGTTAATACAACTTCTGAGAGGCTTCATCCCTCCTGATAACTTGTTAATACAACTTCTGAGAGGCTTCATCCCTCCTGATAACTTGTTAATACAACTTCTGAGAGGCTTCATCCCTCCTGATAACTTGTTAATACAACTTCTGAGAGGCTTCATCCCTCCTGATAACTTGTTAATACAACTTCTGAGAGGCTTCATCCCTCCTGATAACTTGTTAATACAACTTCTGAGAGGCTTCATCCCTCCTGATAACTTGTTAATACAACTTCTGAGAGGCTTCATCCCTCCTGATAACTTGTTAATACAACTTCTGAGAGGCTTCATCCCTCCTGATAACTTGTTAATACAACTTCTGAGAGGCTTCATCCCTCCTGATAACTTGTTAATACAACTTCTGAGAGGCTTCATCCCTCCTGATAACTTGTTAATACAACTTCTGAGAGGCTTCATCCCTCCTGATAACTTGTTAATACAACTTCTGAGAGGCTTCATCCCTCCTGATAACTTGTTAATACAACTTCTGAGAGGCTTCATCCCTCCTGATAACTTGTTAATACAACTTCTGAGAGGCTTCATCCCTCCTGATAACTTGTTAATACAACTTCTGAGAGGCTTCATCCCTCCTGATAACTTGTTAATACAACTTCTGAGAGGCTTCATCCCTCCTGATAACTTGTTAATACAACTTCTGAGAGGCTTCATCCCTCCTGATAACTTGTTAATACAACTTCTGAGAGGCTTCATCCCTCCTGATAACTTGTTAATACAACTTCTGAGAGGCTTCATCCCTCCTGATAACTTGTTAATACAACTTCTGAGAGGCTTCATCCCTCCTGATAACTTGTTAATACAACTTCTGAGAGGCTTCATCCCTCCTGATAACTTGTTAATACAACTTCTGAGAGGCTTCATCCCTCCTGATAACTTGTTAATACAACTTCTGAGAGGCTTCATCCCTCCTGATAACTTGTTAATACAACTTCTGAGAGGCTTCATCCCTCCTGATAACTTGTTAATACAACTTCTGAGAGGCTTCATCCCTCCTGATAACTTGTTAATACAACTTCTGAGAGGCTTCATCCCTCCTGATAACTTGTTAATACAACTTCTGAGAGGCTTCATCCCTCCTGATAACTTGTTAATACAACTTCTGAGAGGCTTCATCCCTCCTGATAACTTGTTAATACCACTTCTGAGAGGCTTCATCCCTCCTGATAACTTGTTAATACAACTTCTGAGAGGCTTCCCTCCTGATAACTTGTTAATACAACTTCTGAGAGGCTTCATCCCTCCTGATAACTTGTTAATACAACTTCTGAGAGGCTTCATCCCTCCTGATAACTTGTTAATACAACTTCTGAGAGGCTTCATCCCTCCTGATAACTTGTTAATACAACTTCTGAGAGGCTTCATCCCTCCTGATAACTTGTTAATACAACTTCTGAGAGGCATCCCTCCTGATAACTTGTTAATACAACTTCTGAGAGGCTTCATCCCTCCTGATAACTTGTTAATACAACTTCTGAGAGGCTTCATCCCTCCTGATAACTTGTTAATACAACTTCTGAGAGGCTTCATCCCTCCTGATAACTTGTTAATACAACTTCTGAGAGGCTTCATCCCTCCTGATAACTTGTTAATACAACTTCTGAGAGGCTTCATCCCTCCTGATAACTTGTTAATACAACTTCTGAGAGGCTTCATCCCTCCTGATAACTTGTTAATACAACTTCTGAGAGGCTTCATCCCTCCTGATAACTTGTTAATACAACTTCTGAGAGGCTTCATCCCTCCTGATAACTTGTTAATACAACTTCTGAGAGGCTTCATCCCTCCTGATAACTTGTTAATACAACTTCTGAGAGGCTTCATCCCTCCTGATAACTTGTTAATACAACTTCTGAGAGGCTTCATCCCTCCTGATAACTTGTTAATACAACTTCTGAGAGGCTTCATCCCTCCTGATAACTTGTTAATACAACTTCTGAGAGGCTTCATCCCTCCTGATAACTTGTTAATACAACTTCTGAGAGGCTTCATCCCTCCTGATAACTTGTTAATACAACTTCTGAGAGGCTTCATCCCTCCTGATAACTTGTTAATACAACTTCTGAGAGGCTTCATCCCTCCTGATAACTTGTTAATACAACTTCTGAGAGGCTTCATCCCTCCTGATAACTTGTTAATACAACTTCTGAGAGGCTTCATCCCTCCTGATAACTTGTTAATACAACTTCTGAGAGGCTTCATCCCTCCTGATAACTTGTTAATACAACTTCTGAGAGGCTTCATCCCTCCTGATAACTTGTTAATACAACTTCTGAGAGGCTTCATCCCTCCTGATAACTTGTTAATACAACTTCTGAGAGGCTTCATCCCTCCTGATAACTTGTTAATACAACTTCTGAGAGGCTTCATCCCTCCTGATAACTTGTTAATACAACTTCTGAGAGGCTTCATCCCTCCTGATAACTTGTTAATACAACTTCTGAGAGGCTTCATCCCTCCTGATAACTTGTTAATACAACTTCTGAGAGGCTTCATCCCTCCTGATAACTTGTTAATACAACTTCTGAGAGGCTTCATCCCTCCTGATAACTTGTTAATACAACTTCTGAGAGGCTTCATCCCTCCTGATAACTTGTTAATACAACTTCTGAGAGGCTTCATCATCCCTCCTGATAACTTGTTAATACAACTTCTGAGAGGCTTCATCCCTCCTGATAACTTGTTAATACAACTTCTGAGAGGCTTCATCCCTCCTGATAACTTGTTAATACAACTTCTGAGAGGCTTCATCCCTCCTGATAACTTGTTAATACAACTTCTGAGAGGCTTCATCCCTCCTGATAACTTGTTAATACAACTTCTGAGAGGCTTCATCCCTCCTGATAACTTGTTAATACAACTTCTGAGAGGCTTCATCCCTCCTGATAACTTGTTAATACAACTTCTGAGAGGCTTCATCCCTCCTGATAACTTGTTAATACAACTTCTGAGAGGCTTCATCCCTCCTGATAACTTGTTAATACAACTTCTGAGAGGCTTCATCCCTCCTGATAACTTGTTAATACAACTTCTGAGAGGCTTCATCCCTCCTGATAACTTGTTAATACAACTTCTGAGAGGCTTCATCCCTCCTGATAACTTGTTAATACAACTTCTGAGATCTCTCCTGATAACTTGCTTCATCCCTCCTGATAACTTGTTAATACAACTTCTGAGAGGCTTCATCCCTCCTGATAACTTGTTAATACAACTTCTGAGAGGCTTCATCCCTCCTGATAACTTGTTAATACAACTTCTGAGAGGCTTCATCCCTCCTGATAACTTGTTAATACAACTTCTGAGAGGCTTCATCCCTCCTGATAACTTGTTAATACAACTTCTGAGAGGCTTCATCCCTCCTGATAACTTGTTAATACAACTTCTGAGAGGCTTCATCCCTCCTGATAACTTGTTAATACAACTTCTGAGAGGCTTCATCCCTCCTGATAACTTGTTAATACAACTTCTGAGAGGCTTCATCCCTCCTGATAACTTGTTAATACAACTTCTGAGAGGCTTCATCCCTCCTGATAACTTGTTAATACAACTTCTGAGAGGCTTCATCCCTCCTGATAACTTGTTAATACAACTTCTGAGAGGCTTCATCCCTCCTGATAACTTGTTAATACAACTTCTGAGAGGCTTCATCCCTCCTGATAACTTGTTAATACAACTTCTGAGAGGCTTCATCCCTCCTGATAACTTGTTAATACAACTTCTGAGAGGCTTCATCCCTCCTGATAACTTGTTAATACAACTTCTGAGAGGCTTCATCCCTCCTGATAACTTGTTAATACAACTTCTGAGAGGCTTCATCCCTCCTGATAACTTGTTAATACAACTTCTGAGAGGCTTCATCCCTCCTGATAACTTGTTAATACAACTTCTGAGAGGCTTCATCCCTCCTGATAACTTGTTAATACAACTTCTGAGAGGCTTCATCCCTCCTGATAACTTGTTAATACAACTTCTGAGAGGCTTCATCCCTCCTGATAACTTGTTAATACAACTTCTGAGAGGCTTCATCCCTCCTGATAACTTGTTAATACAACTTCTGAGAGGCTTCATCCCTCCTGATAACTTGTTAATACAACTTCTGAGAGGCTTCATCCCTCCTGATAACTTGTTAATACAACTTCTGAGAGGCTTCATCCCTCCTGATAACTTGTTAATACAACTTCTGAGAGGCTTCATCCCTCCTGATAACTTGTTAATACAACTTCTGAGAGGCTTCATCCCTCCTGATAACTTGTTAATACAACTTCTGAGAGGCTTCATCCCTCCTGATAACTTGTTAATACAACTTCTGAGAGGCTTCATCCCTCCTGATAACTTGTTAATACAACTTCTGAGAGGCTTCATCCCTCCTGATAACTTGTTAATACAACTTCTGAGAGGCTTCATCCCTCCTGATAACTTGTTAATACAACTTCTGAGAGGCTTCATCCCTCCTGATAACTTGTTAATACAACTTCTGAGAGGCTTCATCCCTCCTGATAACTTGTTAATACAACTTCTGAGAGGCTTCATCCCTCCTGATAACTTGTTAATACAACTTCTGAGAGGCTTCATCCCTCCTGATAACTTGTTAATACAACTTCTGAGAGGCTTCATCCCTCCTGATAACTTGTTAATACAACTTCTGAGAGGCTTCATCCCTCCTGATAACTTGTTAATACAACTTCTGAGAGGCTTCATCCCTCCTGATAACTTGTTAATACAACTTCTGAGAGGCTTCATCCCTCCTGATAACTTGTTAATACAACTTCTGAGAGGCTTCATCCCTCCTGATAACTTGTTAATACAACTTCTGAGAGGCTTCATCCCTCCTGATAACTTGTTAATACAACTTCTGAGAGGCTTCATCCCTCCTGATAACTTGTTAATACAACTTCTGAGAGGCTTCATCCCTCCTGATAACTTGTTAATACAACTTCTGAGAGGCTTCATCCCTCCTGATAACTTGTTAATACAACTTCTGAGAGGCTTCATCCCTCCTGATAACTTGTTAATACAACTTCTGAGAGGCTTCATCCCTCCTGATAACTTGTTAATACAACTTCTGAGAGGCTTCATCCCTCCTGATAACTTGTTAATACAACTTCTGAGAGGCTTCATCCCTCCTGATAACTTGTTAATACAACTTCTGAGAGGCTTCATCCCTCCTGATAACTTGTTAATACAACTTCTGAGAGGCTTCATCCCTCCTGATAACTTGTTAATACAACTTCTGAGAGGCTTCATCCCTCCTGATAACTTGTTAATACAACTTCTGAGAGGCTTCATCCCTCCTGATAACTTGTTAATACAACTTCTGAGAGGCTTCATCCCTCCTGATAACTTGTTAATACAACTTCTGAGAGGCTTCATCCCTCCTGATAACTTGTTAATACAACTTCTGAGAGGCTTCATCCCTCCTGATAACTTGTTAATACAACTTCTGAGAGGCTTCATCCCTCCTGATAACTTGTTAATACAACTTCTGAGAGGCTTCATCCCTCCTGATAACTTGTTAATACAACTTCTGAGAGGCTTCATCCCTCCTGATAACTTGTTAATACAACTTCTGAGAGGCTTCATCCCTCCTGATAACTTGTTAATACAACTTCTGAGAGGCTTCATCCCTCCTGATAACTTGTTAATACAACTTCTGAGAGGCTTCATCCCTCCTGATAACTTGTTAATACAACTTCTGAGAGGCTTCATCTCTCCTGATAACTTGTTAATACAACTTCTGAGAGGCTTCATCCCTCCTGATAACTTGTTAATACAACTTCTGAGAGGCTTCATCCCTCCTGATAACTTGTTAATACAACTTCTGAGAGGCTTCATCTCTCCTGATAACTTGTTAATACAACTTCTGAGAGGCTTCATCTCTCCTGATAACTTGTTAATACAACTTCTGAGAGGCTTCATCCCTCCTGATAACTTGTTAATACAACTTCTGAGAGGCTTCATCCCTCCTGATAACTTGTTAATACAACTTCTGAGAGGCTTCATCCCTCCTGATAACTTGTTAATACAACTTCTGAGAGGCTTCATCCCTCCTGATAACTTGTTAATACAACTTCTGAGAGGCTTCATCCCTCCTGATAACTTGTTAATACAACTTCTGAGAGGCTTCATCCCTCCTGATAACTTGTTAATACAACTTCTGAGAGGCTTCATCCCTCCTGATAACTTGTTAATACAACTTCTGAGAGGCTTCATCCCTCCTGATAACTTGTTAATACAACTTCTGAGAGGCTTCATCCCTCCTGATAACTTGTTAATACAACTTCTGAGAGGCTTCATCCCTCCTGATAACTTGTTAATACAACTTCTGAGAGGCTTCATCCCTCCTGATAACTTGTTAATACAACTTCTGAGAGGCTTCATCCCTCCTGATAACTTGTTAATACAACTTCTGAGAGGCTTCATCCCTCCTGATAACTTGTTAATACAACTT
The DNA here is from genome assembly GCF_038502225.1 of Cherax quadricarinatus. NCBI lineage: Eukaryota > Metazoa > Arthropoda > Malacostraca > Decapoda > Parastacidae > Cherax > Cherax quadricarinatus. The sequence continues at coordinate 18,094,473 of NC_091371.1, read as the reverse complement.
CTGAGAGGCTTCATCCCTCCTGATAACTTGTTAATACAACTTCTGAGAGGCTTCATCCCTCCTGATAACTTGTTAATACAACTTCTGAGAGGCTTCATCCCTCCTGATAACTTGTTAATACAACTTCTGAGAGGCTTCATCCCTCCTGATAACTTGTTAATACAACTTCTGAGAGGCTTCAAGCTTAATATGCTTGTGAATTTTAGAATATCGATCTTTTTGAAAGATCTGAATTAGATTTAGGCTGTGTATGTCCTCATTTTGTTTTTATTAAATACATTTTAAATATTAGTTTCAATATGATTTGTGAAGGCCTCTTCTGATTTCCTTCAAATCTTCATTGTTAATATTTAAATGTTGTAGTCAATATATGCCGCACTCGGCACTATTCTAATCGCGTGCACTGAGGCACGGATGAGGGATAAGCGGCTGGAGTTATGGAATACAGGGATATCTTAATCGGATCGCGCAGTGACCGAAGTACATTATTATTATTATTATTATTATTATTATTATTATTAGGAAGCGCTAAACTGGGTCATACATCCCTTGGGAATGGTAGGTTAACAAGACTGATTCAAAGAAAGTGTAGCTCCAATTCTTTGGAACAAGAGCCCTTCACCGGCATCAACACACCCCCGAAAGGTGTACAGAAATGTATAACACGTACAGCCATGCTACAAAGTGGGTGCCATAGCTGAAACATGAATTACGAAGAGAGACTGTGAGAGGAGGCACGATAACCATAAATAATAGGAAACAAACTAGAGAAGGAAACTTCTAGCGCCATCTGCACGAAGAGTAAGATGTCGACGTCGATAATAATAATAATAATAATAATAATAATAATAATAATAATAATAATAATAATAATAAACAAAGTGGTAGACGGTTGAACTAGGATATAAGTGAAAGTATGTACTACAACCATAAACTAAACACAGGATGGGACACCATGACCATAACTCGGTTCTCGTAACTACAAAAAGATAATGAAATATAGCTCTCTATCTGTCTGTCTATCTCTCTCCCTCTCTTTCTCACACACACACACACACACACACACACACACACACACACACACACACACACACACACACACACACACACACTGACGACACTGGAGGACAGAAGGGTCAGGGGAGACATGATAACGACATACAAGATACTGCGGGGAATAGACAAGGTGGACAGAGATAGGATGTTCCAGAGAGGGGACACAGGGACAAGGGGTCACAACTGGAAGCTGAAGACTCAGACGAGTCACAGGGACGTTAGGAAGTATTTCTTCAGTCATAGAGTTGTCAGCAAGTGGAATAGCCTAGCAAGTGAAGTAGTGGAGGCAGGAACCATACATAGTTTTAAGAAGAGGTATGACAAAGCTCAGGAAGCAGAGAGAGAGAGGATCCAGTAGCGATCAGTGAAGAGGCGGGGCCAGGAGCTGAGTCTCGACCCCTGCAACCACAATTAGGTGAGTACAATTAGGTGAGTACACACACACACACACACACACACACACACACACACATGATAACGACATACAAAATACTGAAAGGAATTGACAAGGTGGACAAAGACAGGATGTTCCAGAGATTGGACACAGTAACAAGGGGTCACAGTTGGAAGTTGAAAACACAGATGAATCACAGGGATGTTAGGAAGTATTTCTTCAGCCACAGAGTAGTCAGTAAGTGGAATAGTTTGGGAAGCGATGTAGTGGAGGCAGGATCCATACATAGCTTTAAGAAGAGGTATGATAGAGCTCACGGTTCAGGGAGAGTGACCTAGTAGCGATCAGTGAAGAGGCGGGGCCAGGAGCTCGGACTCGACCCCCGCAACCTCAACTAGGTGAGTACAACTAGGTGAGTACACACACTAAATTATCTCTAGTATTTACCACGACATTGTTAATGACTCAAATCCATAGTTCAAAGGGCCTCCCTACTGCATTTTATTTTCGAATCTTTCATTACATATGCATATCATTCCAATTTATCAGAGAGTTTACCTCTTAATGAAGTTCCAAATTATCATATTCCTCGAGAACTGGAAAATTTGTAGGGACATCCTGAATGGATTATTGGGTTCAGCACTATAACCATAACCCAGGGTTTTACCTCGCATGGTTCTGCTGCTTTCTTTGTCTCAATGTTCAGCTAAGGCGTTTTTTACTATAGTTATACCATTTTTTTCTATCTCAATTGACTGTTGGGGTTCAAGCCCACTTGTTTGAAGTTTCTTCTTGTGCGAACACACTGCAGGTTTCTATTTCGTACTTAACACATTTATTCCTTAAATTTTGCGTTTTTGCCTTGCCGTGACTTTAATTATCTGCGTTTTTTATTTGTTTATATTTAGTCTGCCTTTTACAAATTTATAGGAATTATTAGTCACTGCAACAGTGGCCACTATCATGCTAGTATAACTATTTTTCACCCTCGTAGATCGCAGTAACTACACCAGTCAATATTCAGTACAATCGATATCACTGCGACCACCAGTCTCGCCATCAGCACCAGCATCACTACCATTCCTACCAGCACCACCACCACCATTCTCCCCAGTATCACCACAACCAGCACCACCCACTTCCCTATAATCAAGATTATCACCATCACTATCCGGAAAACCACCACCTCCAAAACTACTACCAATACCAACCTCACTACTGTCGGCATCACTACCACCAGCATCACCACTACAAATATCACCACCTGCATCACTACCATCTCCAGTGGACAAAGCCGTCAATCCTGCTCGTTTCCTGGCGTTCTGTCTTAAAGTTGTGAGATGATCCGTAGCTTCCCTCCAATTCCTCGTGCTCCTGCTCCTCCTACAAAAAGTTTCCATCGTCAACTCGCCAATAGATCCAACGTACGAGTCGCTATTTTCCACAATATCTGCCAATCAAGCCCTGTATTCTTACCACCTGAGTGGTATCACTCAAGCAAATGAAAATTAACTACAAGTACTGTTTATGTTAGTGGACTTCCAAAAGACCTATAACGTGCACTACAGAGCAATGTGGCCAGCATATCAGAGGTATGGAATATGTGGCAAGGTACTGAAAGCTTCAGAGGTGCAAGAGCGAGGCTCAGGTTTAGGTGTGTAGGAAGGAATGGGAAGATTTTCCAGTAAAGGCTAGCCTGAGACAAGGAGATGGGTTGTCATCGCTAGTGCTTATGTGAAGAAGGGGTGAATGTTAGTGCAAGGAAGAGGTGTGATCTCAAAAATTATGTATATATAAAATGGGAGTTGTCACAGCTGGTGTTTATATATGACATCTTGCTAATGGGAAATGCCTAAGATAATTTTCAGATTTTGATGTGAAGACAAAGGTCGGAATAAGTGTAGAAGTCAGACTGGGAGGAAGGAGTATGTAGGTAACTGTATGTAGGAGTATTTAGGTAACTGAATTGATAATGCAGTAGCTGGGTTTACGAAGGATGAGGCAAATCACAGAATATACACAGGAAATAACACAGCAAGAGTACTGAGGAATCGGCAGAGAGTTGGCCAAGAGACGAAAAAAGTGTGTGCGCCAGCACTTCTGTATGAGAAATAGTTCAACAATGTCATGAATTTAAGATGAATCAGAGCAAAATTACTAAATGTAAAAAAAAATACTTTACGTTTCTTTTTTTTTTCAGGCCATCTCGCCTCGGTGGGAGACGGCTGGTGTGTTGGAAAAAAATCATTGTAATGGTAGATTAAAACCGAGTACATCCTTCCACATATAAATATTTGCTTTGTAATGTTTCCACTCTTCAAACCTTTTAAATTAATTTATATTTTAAATTGCACATTTGCATGTCGAAAATTTAATTAGCATATCAGAATACAGCAAAATATTTTCTCACCGTCCCTCTAAATATAGAAAGATGTTGAAACAATATATGAACACAGCGCGAGAGAGAGACTGACAAATAGCTATAATATATCAGCTGTAAGAGTTGTAAAATATCCTGGCGAGGAAAATGAATTGTACAGTCACTCATTTGTTCTATTAGCCATTTAAGTGTTTTGTCTTGGATGAACGCTGAAGAAAACAAAGAGAGGAAGATGAATGTTTACTTGAAGACAGGTGGTTACCTGAAGACAAGTGGTTACCTGAAGACAGGTGGTTACCTGAAGACAAGTAGTCACCTGAAGACAGGTGGTTACCTGAAGACAGGTGGTTACCTGAAGACAAGTAGTCACCTGAAGACAGGTGGTTACCTGAAGACAGGTGGTTACCTGAAGACAAGTAGTCACCTGAAGACAGGTGGTTACCTGAAGACAGGTGGTTACCTGAAGACAAGTGGTCACCTGAAGACAGGTGGTTACCTGAAGACAAGTAGTCACCTGAAGACAGGTGGTTACCTGAAGACAGGTGGTTACCTGAAGACAAGTGGTCACCTGAAGACAAGTGGTCACCTGAAGACAGGTGGTTACCTGAAGACAAGTGTTCACCTGAAGACAGGTGGTTACCTGAAGACAAGTGGTCACCTGAAGACAGGTGGTTACCTGAAGACAGGTGGTTACCTGAAGACAAGTGGTCACCTGAAGACAGGTGGTTACCTGAAGACAGGTGGTTACCTGAAGACAAGTGTTCACCTGAAGACAAGTGTTCACCTGAAGACAAGTGTTCACCTGAAGACAGGTGGTCACAACCTAGCCACCTGAAAACCCAACAACAGTCACTCCGCGTTAGATAATGTTGACGAGAAATCGTCAGGTCTCTGATTATTACAGTGATCGTCGTCCGTATCTCCTATCTCGTCTTGAAATGATGGCAGACATGGCAAACTTTTACTCCTGGGTCGGTTGTCAGACACACAAAAATGATTCGACGCGAACGATTTCCAGAGAAGGGTAAAGCTGGCTTTCATTTGAGTATTTTCTCCGGGGTCTCGGTGCAACGTTAGTCTTATTTTAATCATGGGAGAGTATTAAACTTGACGGGTCATATGGCGCTTGGGGAATCACAGGAACAGTTTCATCCAATGGGAGTCTAGCTCCTATTCCTTGGGTCAAGGCATCCCTTCCCCTCTTTCAAGGGTTAGTGTACCACAGCAGGTTCAATATCTAGGTCAAAATTTGAAGGTTTGGCTTCGTTGGCGTAGGTGTTGTCCCCTGATAAGCTTAGCTTATAGCTATATTTCTACAAACTCAGTCTGCACATCAAGATAAGATACACATGAAAACACATCGTTGCCAGCCAGGATTCCAACCCACAACACCAACTCTACACGAGGAATGACAACCTGAAGCTTTGGATTACTCTGCTACAAATTCCTCGATAACACTAGGTGGCCAGGCAGGATGCTAACCATGTTTGCTGCATAGTCGGTCAGCTTCCTGGCTGACCACCCAAAGTTATCTAGGCATTTATAATATTCAATTAATGGGGGAGTAATAAATCCTTAAGAATCATACAGCACCTTGGGAAAATTAAGTGCAATTCGATTCGATCCAAGGGAGGCACAGGTTCAATTCTTTGGATCAAAAAGCCTTCAACGACTTCAAGTGGCTTAAGGCGTCAGACTGTGATTTCTCTACACTCGTGGAGACCTGCTGACCTGGCTTCCATTCTTGCCTGAATGACATATTACTTTATTATTTATACACACACACACACACACACACACACACACACACACACACACACACACTACAATTATGGGAGGAGCGGTAAACTCATGTGGGTCATATATCGCCGGGACAAAGGGGAGGTAATCAGCTTCGATCCAAGGATACTAAATAATAATAATAATAATAATAATAATAATAATAATCTTTATTCCTACAAGTACATGATACAACGTAGCTGACATCAGTGATAATACTATATAGAAAGCCAGTGGTTATGCAGAGCATTTCGGGCAAATTAGGTTAAGTTTGTCCCCTGGATGCGACCCACACTAGTAGGCTAACACCCAGGTACCTACTCGCTGCTAGGTGAACAGGGATAGCATGTGTCTTAAGGAAACACGCCCTGTTTCCACCTGTACCGGGGATTGAACCACGGACGTCAGTGCGTGAGATGAGTGCGCTACCAATCGAGCTACGGTTCGATCAAAAGCCAATCACCGATATCAAGGCATCCTTGAAGGGAACCGATTATTTAACCTTGCCAATTAAATGAATAAACTCAAAGTCTACATCCTCTTTAGTTATTTATTAATATCAAGAGGAATTATAACATATGCAAACTGATAAGTCAAACATTCACCAGACATAGTAACACAGGTGTTGATAGCATCATACGAACGATTCTGGACATATAATCTGCCGTTCCATACTTACTCCACAAGCGCTTATCAGCCATTAACGGTGAAATAACCAACCTAACCCTCACCATCGTGTTTTAGTCTGCGTAGTTAATGGTCTAATTCAGACCGAAACGTCGTCATAAGCTTCTCTCTCCTATGTGTATTGTTCCAGTTACGGTATTGTGCCTTTTTCTTTATATTTTACAGAAATTGTTGAAAATATAGCCCAATTATACCTATGTTATTTTATAATTCTTGGATGTTGAAATTCGTACATATGGGAACAAGTAAATTCATTGACTAGGGAATCCTAGGACTGGATGATAACTGGACGGAGTCTGCGGTGCTGACAACCCATGTTTCACTATCAGCTAGAGAGGTATGGCAGTGAGCCATCAGTATGAGAGGTACAGTGCAGACAGATGCGTATGAGAGGTGCAATGCAGACAGATGCGTATGAGGTGTAGTGCAGACAGCTGCGTATGAGGTGTGTGCAGACAAGTTATTACTCAAGTGAGGCAGCAGATATATTAGAGCAGAAATATTATTACTGCCGCAAAAAAAAGAGCAGAAACAACAGAAATATTATCATAGCCTAGAAAACCAGCAGAATTAACAGCCTTAAAAAATTGTAGAAATATTAATTCCGCAAAAAAAAAAGAGCAGAAATATTATTAATAAAAAAACAGAAGAAATATTATTACTACCTCAAAAAACAGCAGAAATATTATTACTGCTGCAAACAGAGCAGAAATATTACTAGAGCTGCAAAAATCAAGGAGTAAAAGTAAGTTTACTGCATCATAATATATTAAACGTTTTGTTTCCATGTTTAAGTTTTAATTCACTTTTTCTCACATGCTGGGATTAATTTATTGTTTTAAAAGAGCACTTTATATTACTATAATGTGTGAAGTTGTAAATGTGTCAAGTTGTAAATGTGTCAAGTTGTAAATGTGTCAAGTTGTAAATGTGTCAAGTTGTAAATGTGTCAAGTTGTAAATGTGTCAAGTTGTAAATGTGTCAAGTTGTAAATGTGTCAAGTTGTAATTGTGTCAAGTTGTAATTGTGTCAAGCTGTAAATGTGTCAAGCTGTAAATGTGTCAAGCTGTAAATGTGTCAAGCTGTAAATGTGTCAAGCTGTAAATGTGTCAAGCTGTAAATGTGTCAAGTTGTAATTGTGTCAAGTTGTAATTGTGTCAAGTTGTAATTGTGTCAAGTTGTAATTGTGTCAAGCTGTAAATGTGTCAAGCTGTAAATGTGTCAAGTTGTAAATGTGTCAAGTTGTAAATGTGTCAAGCTGTAAATGTGTCAAGCTGTAAATGTGTCAAGTTGTAATTGTGTCAAGTTGTAATTGTGTCAAGTTGTAATTGTGTCAAGTTGTAATTGTGTCAAGTTGTAATTGTGTCAAGCTGTAAATGTGTCAAGCTGTAAATGTGTCAAGTTGTAATTGTGTCAAGTTGTAATTGTGTCAAGCTGTAAATGTGTCAAGTTGTAATTGTGTCAAGCTGTAAATGTGTCAAGCTGTAAATGTGTCAAGTTGTAAATGTGTCAAGCTGTAAATGTGTGAAGTTGTAAATGGGTGAAGTTGTAAATGTGTGAAGTTGTAAATGGGTGAAGTTGTAAATGGGTGAAGTTGTAAATGGGTGAAGTTGTAAATGGGTGAAGTTGTAAATGGGTGAAGTTGTAAATGGGTGAAGTTGTAAATGGGTGAAGTTGTAAATGGGTGAAGTTGTAAATGGGTGAAGTTGTAAATGGGTGAAGTTGTAAATGGGTGAAGTTGTAAATGGGTGAAGTTGTAAATGGGTGAAGTTGTAAATGGGTGAAGTTGTAAATGGGTGAAGTTGTAAATGGGTGAAGTTGTAAATATGTCAGGTTGTAAACATTCAGTAGTCACTCTCACTACAGCACATGTATTATTATTAGTACTCAACTGCATTAATTTTTCAAGTGGTGGACAGGTAAGCCAGTGGAAGACCTCAGTCAAATAACTAAAAGCTTCAGTGGAGGTCATCATATGATTCAGACCTGCGCCAGGAAACACTTGCCATGTTTTCTAATGAATCTTACCTAACCTTACCTAACTATACCACAACACTGATGTCTCAACTAATACTTGTAACGTAGTTTCAACAACGAATATCACCAACTGGTATTAATCTTAACGAAATAAATTCGTTAGGTAATTTGTTACTCGGTATAATATTTATTAGACGAAATATAACCATCTTTGGTCCAACAAATAATTACTCTACATAAATAATATTTAGTGTACATTCTTGCACAGACTATTCTCTTCTCAGGTTTCTCTTTTATAAATAAGTTTAAGAAGTCCCTGACTCACCGCAAACTTTAACATCAGATTTTTCTTAAAAAAAAAAAAATCGGTAATAACTTAAAGAAAATAAGTCACATTATTTGATTAACCTAAGTTAAATCTACATATTGTAGTATTGTGTGTTCATATTATATATAACCCCCCCCCTTCTCAAAACCAAAGTAAAAGCAATTAATTTTATGCCTACAATATTTTAATAAAACTTGAACTTACAACAAGCACTGCGCTACAATATATCATATGAACACCGGTTAATGTGTGTTTCTTTTATCTGCGTTGCACATCTCGGATATTTACTCTCTCCTATGTTCAGGTTAAACGTCAATTTAAAACAATGTTGCGGTCACCTGAACATAAAAATAAGTCTCAGTTAGCTATTGAGCAAGAAAAAGCAGGATCTTAGTTTGGGCGTGAAGCGGCAGTAAGGGTGACTTCCTAACCTCCACCACACTGACTACCGACTTTATACGTCTCCTCTATATCTGAGGCCCGCGTAAGGAGGCAGAAGGGTGATTTCCCAACCTCCAGGAACAGACTAGCGACCTTATGTGCCGTCTCCACACGTGGAGGCTGTGACGGGGTAGTAAGGTGACTTTTTCATCTCCATCCCTTAGACTACCAGCCTTATGTATTGTCTTTACATCAGGGGTCCACGTGAAGAACCAGTAAGGGTGACTTCTTCACCTCCTGGACTCTCAATTCCGATCTTATATTCTGTCTTACAATAACTGACGAACTGCCACTCAGGGTCAGACTTTGATTTCGTCTCCTAAGTTGACTCCTGAGAGCCATAACACTGTGCATGTGAGAGCGTGTGTGTGTGTGTGTGTGTGTGTGTGTGTGTGTGTGTGTGTGTGTGTGTGTGTGTGTGTGTGTGTGTGTGTTTATTACTCACTAATTTATGTTTAATCTTAATCAACCGGCATGATTGGCTTTCTTTCTTTGAACCTTATCACAACTAATCTTGTTTGTCTCAACCACTTCCGAATCCATTTCTTTCCACTTACTAATCTTGAAGCTAAAAATAATTAAGATGTCCTTGTGATACATTTGTGCTGTTAGTTTCCATGTTCCCTCGTTCGTTTACCTGCATCTTTGGCAGCGTCTTTAATATCAGTTATTTGGGCATCTTGTATGTAGTAATCATGTCTTCCGTATTCTTTTTTTCCGAGTCACCAGGTTCAGTTTGTACAGCCTCTCCTCAGAGTGCACACTCCTGAGCTCTGTCACTACTTTCTTGCAAACCTCTTGCACATTTACTGAAAAACATTTGATGAGGCGTGCACCTCTTGGTGGTGCACTCATGTGTGAGAAACCTACTTGAGAGAGAGAGAGAGAGAGAGAGAGAGAGAGAGAGAGAGAGAGAGATTAAACCTGTATAATGCATGTCGTCACCACTCAGCAATGGATATTATTATTATTATTATTATTATTATTATTATTATTATTATTATTATTATTATTATTACAGTCATGATGGTGTTCTAAACTCGTAGGGATAATATAGCGCCTGAAGAAATGGAAGGCACTTAGCCTCAATTCAAGGAATTGAAGCAGAGGTGTAATTTCTTAGACGAAGAGTCCCTCACTGGAATCAAGGAACTTTGTCCCTTGAAGGGTCACTAAAGGATAAAAGGATTCCTTGTTGCATGCTATAGGATATCAACGCAAGAGCTTTCTCAGTAGGTAACAACAACACTTCGTATTATTATTTTCAGGTGCAGCGCTAAATCCGTCTCGTACAGCTCCTGGTGATCATGTCTTCACAGCCGAAAGAAAACAGGTTGTTGCAGTTCCTTATAGCAAGAACTCTTCACCCTTATAGGTTTTCTCTGCTGTGGCAGTAATTACTATCTCGTGTAAACTATTCCATTGTTCAACCAGGGTCAAAAAACTTTCTAGTATCGATTCATCTCTCATTCCTTGGTTTATATCTATTGCCTTTTGTCCTCCCTGATAATAGTTTAAAAAATCTTTTGTTTCGTATTCTGTTATAATCTTGGACGTAGTTATCACGTCTCCTCTTTTCCTCATTAGTCGAGTATAGCATTGCTAACAATATCAATTTCATTGTTAATTTTCTTTTTAGTTCTGATGGTTATTCTGTAGCCCATCATTTAGCTTTTCTCGCTTATCTGTCATTCGTTTTACTTGATATAGTGACACAGCTGCATAGTGTCGTGAACCTCTTAAACATTACCACCATCTTGTGTATATGTGTGTGTATATATGTATATGAGTATAATACTCAGATATATCTGACACCAAGAAAAATACAGATGCATACTTAGAAAAGAAATATATTTGCACAAATGTAAAGGCTGCTTGAACATACATATACACATACATATAAAAGAGACAGGAATGTGGGTAGCGCCCCTCTTTAGCAGGAAGCAGGAGGCGGCAGAGAGGGTCGTGGAAGCACACAGTGGCATCATCCCAACATTTGTAGGCGAGGCCAGACGCCATGACCATTGTTTACATGATCAGCTGCTCTCATTCACATACCTCACGGGTCCTCTCCACCTGATAATACTCTCTCTCTTCTTGGGGAAAATCATTTTATTATTTGCGTTCATTCCCAAGCACTACACGACCCTACCATTGTATGCTTGTACCACAAACTGTAATGGAATTTCGAATCTTCATTTGGGTACACTTCATTTTACTGGGCTGGGACAATAGGAACGAGATTTTATTTTGGTAATGTAACAAAGCAAAAGTGGAGTCAATTTTAATAATGTAGCAAAATCGGGAACATCAATAAGACGCTTCTTAATGAGAATATGAGGATGGGAGAGCGAGGGAGGTGCAGAAAGACCAATACAACACACACACACACACACACACACACACACACACACACACACACACACATATATATATAAAGAGTAATAAGGATATATACACACTGAGAGGCTATTTGTAAGCAAGTGAGGAGTAGAACACTACTGCAACAAGAGAACATTACCTACCTTACACAGTAACCAACATCATCAACAACAATACACTACATTATTCAATAGTGTTGCCAGCACTGGATAATAACCATCATAATTAAGGGAAATCAAAGGTTTTCTAAATGCAACTGTAATAAAGTTCCTCTAAAAATCATTTCCCCAATCAGTTCTTAAAATCTTGTGCCGCAATAAATCTGCCTCCAAAAAGTGGCAAGCCATTTCAAGACATAATTTTATTATTATAATTGTTATTGACTACATTCATGAGGGAAGCGTTAAACTCCACAGGGTCATACAGCGCCAAAGGAAAAGGGAGGCAATCAGGGTCGATCCAAGGATCAAGGGTCTCTTCCCCCTCTCCGGTATCAAGGTACTACTCTTGAGGGAGAGTCTCTGACCATATCCATACCGTCATGCTGTACCTTTTCCACAGACATGGTGTAGTATACCAGCTGTTCTACAACCTTACACTTAAATTACAGATATAAATATTCCTACATGACCCTGTCTGTGGTAGGAGCCCTACATGAGATGTATGTGGTAGTCCTATATGACCTGTGTGTGGAAGTAGTCCTACATGTCCTGTGTGTGGAAGTAGTCCTACATGACCTGTGTGTGGAAGTAGTCCTACATGACCTGTGTGTGGAAGTAGTCCTACATGTCCTGTGTGTGGAAGTAGTCCTACATGTCCTGTGTGTGGAAGTAGTCCTACATGTCCTGTGTGTGGAAGTAGTCCTACATGACCTGTGTGTGGAAGTAGTCCTACATGACCTGTGTGTGGAATGAGTCCTACATGACCTGTGTGTGGAATGAGTCCTACATGACCTGTGTGTGGAATGAGTCCTACATGACCTGTGTGTGGAATGAGTCCTACATGACCTGTGTGTGGAAGTAGTCCTACATGATCTGTGTGTGGAAGTAGTCCTACATGACCTGTGTGTGGAAGTAGTCCTACATGACCTGTGTGTGGAAGGAGTCCTACATGACCTGTGTGTGTGGAAGGAGTCCTACATGACCTGTGTGTGTGGAAGGAGTCCTACATGACCTGTGTGTGGAAGGAGTCCTACATGACCTGTGTGTGCCAGGAGTCCTACATGACCTGAGTGTGGAAGTAGTCCTACATGACCTGAGTGTGGAAGTAGTCCTACATGACCTGTGTGTGCCAGGAGTCCTACATGACCTGTGTGTGGAAGGAGTCCTACATGACCTGTGTGTGGAAGGAGTCCTACATGACCTGTGTGTGGAAGTAGTCCTACATGACCTGTGTGTGGAAGGAGTCCTACATGACCTGTGTGTGGAAGGAGTCCTACATGACCTGTGTGTGGAAGTAGTCCTACATGACCTGTGTGTGGAAGTAGTCCTACATGACCTGTGTGTGGAAGGAGTCCTACATGACCTGTGTGTGGAAGGAGTCCTACATGACCTGTGTGTGGAAGGAGTCCTACATGACCTGTGTGTGGAAGGAGTCCTACATGACCTGTGTGTGCCAGGAGTCTTGACTCAAGACTCTCCTAACCTGTGCTACATGTGGAAGGAGTCTTGACTCAAGACTCTCCTAACCTGTGCTACATGTGGAAGGAGTCTTGACTCAAGACTCTCCTAACCTGTGCTACGAGTGAGCACCTCACTACTTTCTGGGAAAACTCAAGTTCATACAAAAAATATCTATCTAAATATTCAAGAAAATATTTTTAGTATATGCAATTAACCTACCGAGTTTCTACTGAGCTGTATACTCTTCTGTGATATCTTATTCTTTGACACCATATTCACTGGTATTGTATTCTGTGTGATTCATTCTACGGTATTATATTATTGTTTTGGTGTGAATACTATTTAAAGTAATATAGACGATTATAATGAGTGATGTAGCCGGGGAAACGGTAAGTAATATATCACAACAAATGAGAGCTACAACGAGAGAGGAATCCTCTCTCACAAACCTACTGGAATTATAGGACGCACTGAGAGATTAAATAGAAAAGTGAGTACAACTGGGAGAGTACAACTGAGGGTATAACTGGGAGAGTACAACTGAGGGTATAACTGGGAGAGTACAACTGAGGGTATAACTGGGAGAGTACAACTGAAAGGGTACAACGGGGAGAATCCAACTGGGAGTACAACAGAGGGTGCACACTTACTGTGTTTTATGCAATAGAAAATTCAGCACTGCTCGCCATAAGTATCATATATAAAATATTAGAGTGGGAATCACCTTCAAATTATTTAACACTTTCCTCTAAGTCAGCCTCACCGCGTGTGTGTTATACCTCAACAAGAAGGACAAGAAACACAAGCTAGCACTGTGTTATACTTCAACAACAAGGACAAGAAACACAGGCTAGCACTGTGTTATACTTGAACAAGAAGAACAAGAAACACAGGCTAGCACTGTGTTATACCTCAACAAGAAGGACAAGAAACACAGGCTAGCACTGTGTTATACTTCAACAAGAAGAACAAGAAACACAGGCTAGCACTGTGTTATACTTGAACAAGAAGAACAAGAAACACAGGCTAGCACTGTGTTATACTTCAACAAGAAGAACAAGAAACACAGGCTAGCACTGTGTTATACTTGAACAAGAAGAACAAGAAACACAAGCTAGCACTGTGTTATACTTCAACAACAAGGACAAGAAACACAAGCTAGCACTGTGTTATACTTCAACAACAAGGACAAGAAACACAAGCTAGCACTGTGTTATACTTCAACAAGGACAAGAAACACAGGCTAGCACTGTGTTATACTTCAACAAGAAGGACAAGAAACACAGGCTAGCACTGTGTTATACTTCAACAACAAGGACAAGAAACACAAGCTAGCACTGTGTTATACTTCAACAAGGACAAGAAACACAAGCTAGCACTGTGTTATACTTCAACAAGGACAAGAAACACAAGCTAGCACTGTGTTATACTTCAACAAGAAGGACAAGAAACACAGGCTAGCACTGTGTTATACTTCAACAACAAGGACAAGAAACACAAGCTAGCACTGTGTTATACTTCAACAAGGACAAGAAACACAAGCTAGCACTGTGTTATACTTCAACAAGAAGGACAAGAAACACAAGCTAGCACTGTGTTATACTTCAACAACAAGGACAAGAAACACAAGCTAGCACTGTGTTATACTTCAACAACAAGGACAAGAAACACAGGCTAGCACTGTGTTATACTTCAACAACAAGGACAAGAAACACAAGCTAGCACTGTGTTATACTTCAACAACAAGGACAAGAAACACAAGCTAGCACTGTGTTATACTTCAACAAGGACAAGAAACACAAGCTAGCACTGTGTTATACTTCAACAACAAGGACAAGAAACACAGGCTAGCACTGTGTTATACTTCAACAACAAGGACAAGAAACACAAGCTAGCACTGTGTTATACTTCAACAAGGACAAGAAACACAGGCTAGCACTGTGTTATACTTCAACAACAAGGACAAGAAACACAAGCTAGCACTGTGTTATACTTCAACAACAAGGACAAGAAACACAAGCTAGCACTGTGTTATACTTCAACAAGGACAAGAAACACAGGCTAGCACTGTGTTATACTTCAACAACAAGGACAAGAAACACAAGCTAGCACTGTTATACTTCAACAACAAGGACAAGAAACACAAGCTAGCACTGTGTTATACTTCAACAAGGACAAGAAACACAGGCTAGCACTGTGTTATACTTCAACAACAAGGACAAGAAACACAAGCTAGCACTGTGTTATACTTCAACAACAAGGACAAGAAACACAAGCTAGCACTGTGTTATACTTCAACAAGGACAAGAAACACAGGCTAGCACTGTGTTATACTTCAACAAGAAGGACAAGAAACACAGGCTAGCACTGTGTTATACTTCAACAACAAGGACAAGAAACACAAGCTAGCACTGTGTTATACTTCAACAACAAGGACAAGAAACACAAGCTAGCACTGTGTTATACTTCAACAACAAGGACAAGAAACACAAGCTAGCACTGTGTTATACTTCAACAAGGACAAGAAACACAAGCTAGCACTGTGTTATACTTCAACAACAAGGACAAGAAACACAGGCTAGCACTGTGTTATACTTCAACAACAAGGACAAGAAACACAAGCTAGCACTGTGTTATACTTCAACAAGGACAAGAAACACAAGCTAGCACTGTGTTATACTTCAACAAGAAGGACAAGAAACACAGGCTAGCACTGTGTTATACTTCAACAACAAGGACAAGAAACACAAGCTAGCACTGTGTTATACTTCAACAACAAGGACAAGAAACACAGGCTAGCACTGTGTTATACTTCAACAACAAGGACAAGAAACACAAGCTAGCACTGTGTTATACTTCAACAAGGACAAGAAACACAGGCTAGCACTGTGTTATACTTCAACAAGAAGGACAAGAAACACAGGCTAGCACTGTGTTATACTTCAACAACAAGGACAAGAAACACAAGCTAGCACTGTGTTATACTTCAACAAGGACAAGAAACACAGGCTAGCACTGTGTTATACTTCAACAAGAAGGACAAGAAACACAGGCTAGCACTGTGTTATACTTCAACAACAAGGACAAGAAACACAAGCTAGCACTGTGTTATACTTCAACAACAAGGACAAGAAACACAAGCTAGCACTGTGTTATACTTCAACAAGGACAAGAAACACAAGCTAGCACTGTGTTATACTTCAACAACAAGGACAAGAAACACAAGCTAGCACTGTGTTATACTTCAACAACAAGGACAAGAAACACAAGCTAGCACTGTGTTATACTTCAACAAGGACAAGAAACACAGGCTAGCACTGTGTTATACTTCAACAAGAAGGACAAGAAACACAGGCTAGCACTGTGTTATACTTCAACAAGAAGAACAAGAAACACAGGCTAGCACTGTGTTATACTTCAAGAAGGACAAGAAATACGCTGTACTGTTTCTCTTGCTTCTTCAGATCACCACGACAAAGTGAAGTAATTCTGTAGGTCACATCTTACAAAATGTAAGGCTAGTTTCATGGAAGAACGCCAGAGTGAAGGTTCCTGATCGCTGCTTGCAAGGGAAACACACGGATCAAAGTATTCAGGCGCAGTTTCTTAGAAAAACTGAGAATGTTTTACATGTATATGATAGGAGGGAGACTCCTAGACGAACGCTGGCCGGCCTCGATGTCTGGCAGAGGAGCATACAGATGCACGTTCTCAGTCAGGGATACGGATAGAAAAACGTATTGCCCGAGGTTATGGAGCCAGGCTCTGGGAGAGTGAGCGTCCTGGGTCGTTCCCCCTCCCTCACACCGTGAGGTGAATTGTTCCCCTCCTTTACACCGTGAGGTGAATTGTTTCCCCTCCCTCACACCGTCAGGTAGCCTGTCCCTCCTCCCTCACACCGTCAGGTGGGTTGTCCTCCCTCCCTCACACCGTCAGGTGGGTTGTCCCCCCTCCCTCACACCGTCAGGTGGGTTGTCCCCCTCCCTCACACCGTCAGGTGGGTTGTTCCCCCTCCCTCACACCGTCAGGTGGGTTGTCCCCCCTTCCTCACACCGTCAGGTGGGTTGTTCCCCTCCCTCACACCGTCAGGTGGGTTGTTCCCCCTCCCTCACACCGTCAGGTGGGTTGTTCCCCCTCCCTCACACCGTCAGGTGGGTTGTTCCTACTTAGTTCACGCTAACGAGGCTGCAACATCAGGCTAATGATGTATATAACAAAAAAGAGACGCAGCTTGGAACAGTTACTCGTAATGGACCGGCTGATTGTATCTGCTGATGATCTCTGTAGTCCTTCCTCCCTCCCTCCCTCTCGCCACCCCTCCCCCTCTCTCTCTCTCTCTCTCTCTCTCACACACACACACACACACACACTCGCACACACTCGCATACACACACACACACACACACACTCGCACACACACTCGCACACACACACACTCGCACACACACACTCGCACACACACACTCGCACACACACTCGCACACACACACACTCGCACACACACACACTCACACACACTCGCACACACACACTCGCACACACAAACACACACAAACACACACACATACAGTGCTTCATACACAATACCATTATTAAAGAAGTTAAGAGTTTAAGCTAGTTACACATTTCACATCAAATAGGAAAGATTTCTCTCCTAAAAACAATAAATGTTAGATAATATATATATTTCAGTTAAGGCCAGAGCAAGATGATTGTCTTTCCCGTCCCCCCACCCCCGGCGCTGCTCGCCAGTACCTCAGGACAACACCTTGTCCCCTCCCCCCACCCCCGGCGCTGCTCGCCAGTACCTCAGGACAACACCTTGTCCCCTCCCCCCACCCCCGGCAGCAGCAGCAGCAGCAGCAGCAGCAGCAGCAGCAGCAGCAGCAGCAGCAGCACCAGCAGCAGCAGCAGCAGCAGCAGCAGCAGCAGCAGCAGCAGCAGCAGCAGCAGCAGCAGCAGCAGCAGCAGCAGCAGCAGCAGCAGCAGCAGCAGCAGCAGCAGCAGCAGCAGCAGCAGCAGCAGCAGCAGCAGCAGCAGCAGCAGCAGCAGCAGCAGCAGCAGCAGCAGCAGCAGCAGCAGCAGCAGCAGCAGCAGCAGCAGCAGCAGCAGCAGCAGCAGCAGCAGCAGCAGCAGCAGCAGCAGCAGCAGCAGCAGCAGCAGCAGCAGCAGCAGCAGCAGCAGCAGCAGCACCAGCAGCAGCAGCAGCACCAGCAGCAGCAGCAGCAGCAGCAGCACCAGCAGCAGCAGCAGCAGCAGCAGCAGCAGCAGCAGCAGCAGCAGCAGCAGCAGCAGCAGCAGCAGCAGCAGCAGCAGCAGCAGCAGCAGCAGCAGCAGCAGCAGCAGCAGCAGCAGCAGCAGCAGCAGCAGCAGCAGCACCAGCAGCAGCAGCAGCAGCAGCAGCAGCAGCAGCAGCAGCACCAGCAGCAGCAGCAGCAGCAGCAGCAGCAGCAGCAGCAGCAGCAGCAGCAGCAGCAGCAGCAGCAGCAGCAGCAGCAGCAGCAGCAGCAGCAGCAGCAGCAGCAGCAGCAGCAGCAGCAGCAGCAGCAGCACCAGCAGCAGCAGCAGCAGCAGCAGCAGCAGCAGCAGCAGCAGCAGCAGCAGCAGCAGCAGCAGCAGCAGCAGCAGCAGCAGCAGCAGCAGCAGCAGCAGCAGCAGCAGCAGCAGCAGCAGCAGCAGCAGCAGCAGCAGCAGCAGCAGCAGCAGCAGCAGCAGCAGCAGCAGCAGCAGCAGCAGCAGCAGCAGCAGCAGCAGCAGCAGCAGCAGCAGCAGCAGCAGCAGCAGCAGCAGCAGCAGCAGCAGCAGCAGCAGCAGCAGCAGCAGCAGCAGCAGCAGCAGCAGCAGCAGCAGCAGCAGCAGCAGCAGCAGCAGCAGCAGCAGCAGCAGCAGCAGCAGCAGCAGCAGCAGCAGCAGCAGCAGCAGCAGCAGCAGCAGCAGCAGCAGCAGCAGCAGCAGCAGCAGCAGCAGCAGCAGCAGCAGCAGCAGCAGCAGCAGCAGCAGCAGCAGCAGCAGCAGCAGCAGCAGCAGCAGCAGCAGCAGCAGCAGCAGCAGCAGCAGCAGCAGCAGCAGCAGCAGCAGCAGCAGCAGCAGCAGCAGCAGCAGCAGCAGCAGCAGCAGCAGCAGCAGCAGCAGCAGCAGCAGCAGCAGCAGCAGCAGCAGCAGCAGCAGCAGCAGCAGCAGCAGCAGCAGCAGCAGCAGCAGCAGCAGCAGCAGCAGCAGCAGCAGCAGCAGCAGCAGCAGCAGCAGCAGCAGCAGCAGCAGCAGCAGCAGCAGCACCAGCAGCAGCAGCAGCAGCAGCAGCAGCAGCAGCAGCAGCAGCAGCAGCAGCAGCAGCAGCAGCAGCAGCAGCAGCAGCAGCAGCAGCAGCAGCTGCAGCAGCAGCAGCAGCAGCAGCAGCAGCAGCAGCAGCAGCAGCAGCAGCAGCAGCAGCAGCAGCAGCAGCAGCAGCAGCAGCAGCAGCAGCAGCAGCAGCAGCAGCAGCAGCAGCAGCAGCAGCAGCAGCAGCAGCAGCAGCAGCAGCAGCAGCAGCAGCAGCAGCAGCAGCAGCAGCAGCAGCAGCAGCAGCAGCAGCAGCAGCAGCACCAGCAGCAGCAGCAGCAGCAGCAGCAGCAGCAGCAGCAGCAGCAGCAGCAGCAGCAGCAGCAGCAGCAGCAGCAGCAGCAGCAGCAGCAGCACCAGCAGCAGCAGCAGCAGCAGCAGCAGCAGCAGCAGCAGCAGCAGCAGCAGCAGCAGCAGCACCAGCAGCAGCAGCAGCAGCAGCAGCAGCAGCAGCAGCAGCAGCAGCAGCAGCAGCAGCAGCAGCAGCAGCAGCAGCAGCAGCAGCAGCAGCAGCAGCAGCAGCAGCAGCAGCAGCAGCAGCAGCAGCAGCAGCAGCAGCAGCAGCAGCAGCAGCAGCAGCAGCAGCAGCAGCAGCAGCAGCAGCAGCACCAGCAGCAGCAGCAGCAGCAGCAGCAGCAGCAGCAGCAGCAGCAGCAGCAGCAGCAGCAGCAGCAGCAGCAGCAGCAGCAGCAGCAGCAGCAGCAGCAGCAGCAGCAGCAGCAGCAGCAGCAGCAGCAGCAGCAGCAGCAGCAGCAGCAGCAGCAGCACCAGCAGCAGCAGCAGCAGCAGCAGCAGCAGCAGCAGCAGCAGCAGCAGCAGCAGCAGCAGCAGCAGCAGCAGCAGCAGCAGCAGCAGCAGCAGCAGCAGCAGCAGCAGCAGCAGCAGCAGCAGCAGCAGCAGCAGCAGCACCAGCAGCAGCAGCAGCAGCAGCAGCAGCAGCAGCACCAGCAGCACCAGCAGCAGCAGCAGCAGCAGCAGCAGCAGCAGCAGCAGCAGCAGCAGCAGCAGCAGCAGCAGCAGCACCAGCAGCAGCAGCAGCAGCAGCAGCAGCAGCAGCAGCAGCAGCAGCAGCAGCAGCAGCAGCAGCACCAGCAGCAGCAGCAGCAGCAGCAGCAGCAGCAGCAGCAGCAGCACCAGCAGCAGCACAAGCAGCAGCACCAGCAGCAGCAGCAGCAGCAGCAGCAGCAGCAGCAGCAGCAGCAGCAGCAGCAGCAGCAGCAGCAGCAGCAGCAGCAGCAGCAGCAGCAGCAGCAGCAGCAGCAGCACCAGCAGCAGCAGCAGCAGCAGCAGCAGCAGCAGCAGCAGCAGCAGCAGCAGCAGCAGCAGCAGCAGCAGCAGCAGCAGCAGCAGCAGCAGCAGCAGCAGCAGCAGCAGCAGCAGCAGCAGCAGCAGCAGCAGCAGCAGCAGCAGCAGCAGCAGCAGCAGCAGCAGCAGCAGCAGCAGCAGCAGCAGCAGCAGCAGCAGCAGCAGCAGCAGCAGCAGCAGCAGCAGCAGCAGCAGCAGCAGCAGCAGCAGCAGCAGCAGCAGCAGCAGCAGCAGCAGCAGCAGCAGCAGCAGCAGCAGCAGCAGCAGCAGCAGCAGCAGCAGCAGCAGCAGCAGCAGCAGCAGCAGCAGCAGCAGCAGCAGCAGCAGCAGCAGCAGCAGCAGCAGCAGCAGCAGCAGCAGCAGCAGCAGCAGCAGCAGCAGCAGCAGCAGCAGCAGCAGCAGCAGCAGCAGCAGCAGCAGCAGCAGCAGCAGCAGCAGCAGCAGCAGCAGCAGCAGCAGCAGCAGCAGCAGCAGCAGCAGCAGCAGCAGCAGCAGCAGCAGCAGC